>NW_027650717.1:17500-48897 GCF_965287045.1 Carcharhinus amblyrhynchos
AGCCTGTGGCAAGAGACTCACGTCGCTGTGTGATGTCACTCATCCTTGGCAGACATTCCTCGGAGCGTTCTCTCCTGACGGATCTGTGGGTACAGAGAGAGAGACAAATAATACCTCCCTCTACACTGGTCCCCCCCATCAAACACTCCCAGGACAGGTACAGCACGGGGTTAGATACAGAGTAAAGCTCCCTCTACACTGTCCCCCCATCAAACACTCCCAGGACAGGTACAGCACGGGGTTAGATACAGAGTAAAGCTCCCTCTACACTATCCCCCCATCAAACACTCCCAGGACAGGTACAGCACGGGGTTAGATACAGAGTAAAGCTCCCTCTACACTGTCCCCATCAAACACTCCCAGGACAGGTACAGCACGGGGTTAGATACAGAGTAAAGCTCCCTCTACACTGACCCCATCAAACACTCCCAGGACAGGTACAGCACGGGGTTAGATACAGAGTAAAGCTCCCTCTACACTGTCCCCATCAAACACTCCCAGGACAGGGGCAGCACGGGGTTAGATACAGAGTAAAGCTCCCTCTACACTGTCCCCCCATCAAACACTCCCAGGACAGGTACAGCACGGGGTTAGATACAGAGTAAAGCTCCCTCTACACTGTCCCCATCAAACACTCCCAGGACAGGTACAGCACGGGGTTAGATACAGAGTAAAGCTCCCTCTACACTGTCCCCCCCATCAAACACTCCCAGGACAGGTACAGCACGGGGTTAGATACAGAGTAAAGCTCCCTCTACACTGTGCCCCCCATCAAACACTCCCAGGACAGGTACAGCACGGGGTTAGCGACAGGGGGAAAGGCTCCCACCTCGAGCAGTTCCTTCTGTGTTGCCTCCTCCATCCTCCTGATATCCTCCATTGTCAGTCCGACCCACTTGTCAATCCAACAGAACAGCTGTCGGTGGAAATTGGTGAATAGACGCCTTTCTTGCTGCAGGAGAGAGAGAGAGAACAGTGTGTGAGAGAGGGAACGGAGCGAGCAGAGAGAGAGAGAGAACAGAGCAGAGAGAGAGAGAGAGAGAACAGAGCAGAGAGAGAGACAGAACAGTGTGAGAGAGAGGGGGGAAGGAGAGGAGTGTGAGAGGAGAGAGAGAGAGAGAGAGAGAGAGAGAGAGAGTGTGGAGAGAGAGAGAGGGAACGGAGTGGGGGGGAGAGAGAGAGAGAGAGAGGGGGTAACGGAGCAGCAACAGAGACCAGTGTGTGAGAGAGGGAATGGGGTGGAGAGCGAGAAAGGGAGACAGACGGGGGGGGAGAGAGAGAGACAGACGGGGGGGGAGAGAGAGAGACAGACGGGGGGGGAGAGAGAGAGACAGACGGGGGGGGAGAGAGAGAGACAGACGGGGGGGGAGAGAGAGAGACAGACGGGGGGGGAGAGAGAGAGACAGACGGGGGGGAGAGAGAGAGACAGACGGGGGGGGAGAGAGAGAGACAGACGGGGGGGGGAGAGAGAGAGACAGACGGGGGGGGAGAGAGAGAGACAGACGGGGGGGGAGAGAGAGAGACAGACGGGGGGGGAGAGAGAGAGACAGACGGGGGGGGAGAGAGAGAGACAGAGGGGGGAGAGAGAGAGACAGACGGGGGGGGAGAGAGAGAGACAGACGGGGGGGGGAGAGAGAGAGACAGACGGGGGGGGAGAGAGAGAGACAGACGGGGGGGGAGAGAGAGAGACAGACGGGGGGGGAGAGAGAGAGACAGACGGGGGGGGAGAGAGAGAGACAGCCGGGGGGGGAGAGAGAGAGACAGACGGGGGGGGAGAGAGAGAGACAGACGGGGGGGGAGAGAGAGAGACAGACGGGGGGGGAGAGAGAGAGACAGACGGGGGGGGAGAGAGAGAGACAGACGGGGGGGGAGAGAGAGAGACAGACGGGGGGGGAGAGAGAGAGACAGACGGGGGGGGAGAGAGAGAGACAGACGGGGGGGGAGAGAGAGAGACAGACGGGGGGGGAGAGAGAGAGACAGACGGGGGGGGAGAGAGAGAGACAGACGGGGGGGGAGAGAGAGAGACAGACGGGGGGGGAGAGAGAGAGACAGACGGGGGGGGAGAGAGAGAGACAGACGGGGGGGGAGAGAGAGAGACAGACGGGGGGGGAGAGAGAGAGACAGACGGGGGGGGAGAGAGAGAGACAGACGGGGGGGGAGAGAGAGAGACAGACGGGGGGGAGAGAGAGAGACAGACGGGGGGGAGAGAGAGAGACAGACGGGGGGGAGAGAGAGAGAGACAGACGGGGGGAGAGAGAGAGACAGACGGGGGGGGAGAGAGAGAGACAGACGGGGGGGGAGAGAGGAGGACAGACGGGGGGGGAGAGAGAGAGACAGACGGGGGGGGGAGAGAGAGAGACAGACGGGGGGGGAGAGAGAGAGACAGACGGGGGGGAGAGAGAGAGACAGACGGGGGGGGAGAGAGAGAGACAGACGGGGGGGGAGAGAGAGAGACAGACGGGGGGGGGAGAGAGAGAGACAGACGGGGGGGGGAGAGAGAGAGACAGACGGGGGGGGGAGAGAGAGAGACAGACGGGGGGGGAGAGAGAGAGACAGACGGGGGGGGAGAGAGAGAGACAGACGGGGGGGGAGAGAGAGAGACAGACGGGGGGGGGAGAGAGAGAGACAGACGGGGGGGAGAGAGAGAGACAGACGGGGGGGGAGAGAGAGAGACAGACGGGGGGGGAGAGAGAGAGACAGACGGGGGGGGAGAGAGAGAGACAGACGGGGGGGGAGAGAGAGAGACAGACGGGGGGGGAGAGAGAGAGACAGACGGGGGGGGGAGAGAGAGAGACAGACGGGGGGGAGAGAGAGAGACAGACGGGGGGGGAGAGAGAGAGACAGACGGGGGGGAGAGAGAGAGACAGACGGGGGGGGAGAGAGAGAGACAGACGGGGGGGGAGAGAGAGAGACAGACGGGGGGGGAGAGAGAGAGACAGACGGGGGGGGAGAGAGAGAGACAGACGGGGGGGGAGAGAGAGAGACAGACGGGGGGGGAGAGAGAGAGACAGACGGGGGGGGGAGAGAGAGAGACAGACGGGGGGGGAGAGAGAGAGACAGACGGGGGGGGAGAGAGAGAGACAGACGGGGGGGGAGAGAGAGAGACAGACGGGGGGGGAGAGAGAGAGACAGACGGGGGGGAGAGAGAGAGACAGACGGGGGGGGGAGAGAGAGAGACAGACGGGGGGGGGAGAGAGAGAGACAGACGGGGGGGGAGAGAGAGAGACAGACGGGGGGGAGAGAGAGAGACAGACGGGGGGGGAGAGAGAGAGACAGACGGGGGGGGAGAGAGAGAGACAGACGGGGGGGGAGAGAGAGAGACAGACGGGGGGGAGAGAGAGAGACAGACGGGGGGGGAGAGAGAGAGACAGACGGGGGGGAGAGAGAGAGACAGACGGGGGGGAGAGAGAGAGACAGACGGGGGGGGAGAGAGAGAGACAGACGGGGGGGGAGAGAGAGAGACAGACGGGGGGGGAGAGAGAGAGAGACAGACGGGGGGGAGAGAGAGAGACAGACGGGGGGGGAGAGAGAGAGACAGACGGGGGGAGAGAGAGAGAGACAGACGGGGGGGGAGAGAGAGAGACAGACGGGGGGGGAGAGAGAGAGAGACAGACGGGGGGGGAGAGAGAGAGACAGACGGGGGGGAGAGAGAGAGACAGACGGGGGGGGAGAGAGAGAGACAGACGGGGGGGGAGAGAGAGAGACAGACGGGGGGGGAGAGAGAGAGACAGACGGGGGGGGAGAGAGAGAGACAGACGGGGGGGGGAGAGAGAGAGACAGACGGGGGGGGAGAGAGAGACAGACGGGGGGGGGAGAGAGAGAGACAGACGGGGGGGAGAGAGAGAGACAGACGGGGGGGGGAGAGAGAGAGACAGACGGGGGGGGAGAGAGAGAGACAGACGGGGGGGGAGAGAGAGAGACAGACGGGGGGGGAGAGAGAGAGACAGACGGGGGGGGAGAGAGAGAGACAGACGGGGGGGGAGAGAGAGAGACAGCCGGGGGGGGAGAGAGAGAGACAGACGGGGGGGGAGAGAGAGAGACAGACGGGGGGGAGAGAGAGAGACAGACGGGGGGGAGAGAGAGAGACAGACGGGGGGGGAGAGAGAGAGACAGACGGGGGGGGAGAGAGAGAGAGACAGACGGGGGGGGAGAGAGAGACAGACGGGGGGGGGAGAGAGAGACAGACGGGGGGGAGAGAGAGACAGACGGGGGGAGAGAGAGACAGACGGGGGGGAGAGAGAGACAGACGGGGGGGAGAGAGAGACAGACGGGGGGGAGAGAGAGACAGACGGGGGGAGAGAGAGACAGACGGGGGGAGAGAGAGACAGACGGGGGGGAGAGAGAGACAGACGGGGGGGGAGAGAGAGACAGACGGGGGGGAGAGAGAGACAGACGGGGGGGGAGAGAGAGACAGACGGGGGGGAGAGAGAGACAGACGGGGGGGAGAGAGAGACAGACGGGGGGAGAGAGAGACAGACGGGGGGGGAGAGAGAGACAGACGGGGGGGAGAGAGAGACAGACGGGGGGGAGAGAGAGACAGACGGGGGGGAGAGAGAGACAGACGGGGGGGAGAGAGAGACAGACGGGGGGGAGAGAGAGACAGACGGGGGGGAGAGAGAGACAGACGGGGGGGGAGAGAGAGACAGACGGGGGGAGAGAGAGACAGACGGGGGGGAGAGAGAGACAGACGGGGGGGAGAGAGAGACAGACGGGGGGAGAGAGAGACAGACGGGGGGGAGAGAGAGACAGACGGGGGGGAGAGAGAGACAGACGGGGGGGAGAGAGAGACAGACGGGGGGAGAGAGAGACAGACGGGGGGGAGAGAGAGACAGACGGGGGGAGAGAGACAGACGGGGGGAGAGAGAGACAGACGGGGGGAGAGAGAGACAGACGGGGGGAGAGAGAGACAGACGGGGGGGAGAGAGAGACAGACGGGGGGGAGAGAGAGACAGACGGGGGGAGAGAGAGACAGACGGGGGGGAGAGAGAGACAGACGGGGGGAGAGAGAGACAGACGGGGGGGAGAGAGAGACAGACGGGGGGGAGAGAGAGACAGACGGGGGGAGAGAGAGACAGACGGGGGGGAGAGAGAGACAGACGGGGGGGGAGAGAGAGACAGACGGGGGGGAGAGAGAGACAGACGGGGGGGGAGAGAGAGACAGACGGGGGGGAGAGAGAGACAGACGGGGGGAGAGAGAGACAGACGGGGGGGAGAGAGAGACAGACGGGGGGGGAGAGAGAGACAGACGGGGGGGAGAGAGAGACAGACGGGGGGGAGAGAGAGACAGACGGGGGGAGAGAGAGACAGACGGGGGGAGAGAGAGACAGACGGGGGGGAGAGAGAGACAGACGGGGGGAGAGAGAGACAGACGGGGGGGAGAGAGAGACAGACGGGGGGGAGAGAGAGACAGACGGGGGGAGAGAGAGAGACAGGGCGAGAGAGACAGGGAAAGAGAGAGAGAGAAAAGAGAGAGACAGGGAGAGAGAGAGAGAGAGAGAGAGACAGGTAGAGAGACAGGGAGAGAGACAGGGAGAGAGAGAGGGAGAGAGAGAGGGAGAGAGAGAGGGAGAGAGACAGGGACAGGGAGAGAGAGACAGGGACAGGGAGAGAGAGAGAGAGAGAGAGAGGAACAGTGAAAGGAGAGACACAGGGAGGAGAGCGCGAGGTGGGGGACAGAGAATGGGGAGCGAAGGGGAACCAGAGGGGGGAGAGATAGAGAGCGTGGTGAGAGAGACAATTGTGTGGGGGGCGGGAGGGAGTGAGCTCCATCCACAGCGCATCGCAAATCAGCTAACTACCCCTCCCTTCCGCACTGCCTCACTCCCTTCCTCCCCATCTCATCCTCCCTCCCTCCCTTCCCCTGCGCCCCGCGCTTCCTCACTCTCACCTTCTGAATGAATTTCTCGACCCGTCCCTGCAGACCCCACCAGTGGAAGTTTACCGTCACCAGTTTATACGCACACATGTGCGGACACTCATCCGAATCCACAAGGTCCTTCTGTAACACACAACAGAAAATAATATCAGAGAGGGAGGCGCCGGGAGTGGGAGGGCCAGCGGGCGGGAGGCGCCGGGAAAGGGTGGGGGGAGGGGGTGAGGCGGGAAGTGGGGGGGTGAGCGGGGGTGAGGCAAGCGGCGGGAGGCGCCAGGAGTTGGGGGGGCAGCCAGCGGGCGGTGGGGCGAGAGGAGATGATGATTTTGTACCTTCCAGGTGGGGCCCAGCGGACCCCGGCCAGTTTTTACTGATTTAAAAATCGCCGGATCCTCATCAGATTTATAATCCTGAGGGGGGAGAGGGAGAGAGAGGATAACATTAATACTCACTGTACACAATCCCGATCCCCTTCCCGTTCACTCCCACTGTACACAATCCCGATCCCTTCCCGTTCACTCCCACTGTACACAATCCCAATCCCCTTCCCGTTCACTCCCACTGTACACAATCCCAATCCCCTTCCCGTTCACTCCCACTGTACACAATCCCAATCCCCCTTCCCGTTCACTCCCACTGTACACAATCCCAATCCCCCTTCCCGTTCACTCCCACTGTACACAATCCCGATCCCCTTCCCGTTCACTCCCACTGTACACAATCCCAATCCCCTTCCCGTTCACTCCCACTGTACACAATCCCAATCCCCTTCCCGTCCACTCCCACTGTACACAATCCCAATCCCCTTCCCGTTCGCTCCCACTCTACACAATCCCAATCCCCTTCCCGTTCACTCCCACTGTACACAATCCCAATCCCTTTCCCGTTCACTCCCACTGTACACAATCCCAATCCCCCTTCCGTTCACTCCCACTGTACACAATCCCAATCCCTTTCCCGTTCACTCCCACTGTACACAATCCCAATCCCTTTCCATTCACTCCCACTGTACACAATCCCAATCCCCTTCCCGTTCACTCCCACTGTACACAATCCCGATCCCCTTCCCGTTCACTCCCACTGTACACAACCCCAATCCCCTTCCCGTTCACTCCCACTGTACACAATCCCAATCCCCTTCCCGTTCACTCCCACTGTACACATCCCAATCCCCTTCCCGTTCACTCCCACTGTACACAATCCCAATCCCCTTCCCGTTCACTCCCACTGTACACAATCCCAATCCCTTTCCCGTTCACTCCAGGTACTCACGCTGCTGGGAATCTGGTTCCTGTCCGCAATGTCAATTGGCAAAACCTCAACCTCCTTCCATTCTTCTGGATCCAGACCATGAACCTGGGGCGGGGAGGAGAGGAGAGACAGAGAGCGAGTCACACAGAGGGTGAGCGAGAGACAGAGAGAGAGTCACACAGAGGGTGAGCGAGAGACAGAGAGCGAGTCACACAGAGGGTGAGTGAGAGACAGAGAGCGAGTCACACAGAGTGTGAGTGAGAGACAGAGAGCGAGTCACACAGAGGGTGAGTGAGAGACAGAGAGCGAGTCACACAGAGGGTGAGTGAGACACAGACACAGACAGACACAGAGAGAGGAAATGATTAAATTTCCAATCCCTCAAATTCACAATTGTGAAACTTTCTTGAAATTCTTCAGTAATCACGCAATTGTTGCAGCGCAGAACCACGGTACGGTCCCCGCCCCGGCACCCGTACACACCGCCCCCCCCAACACCCTCCCCCTGCGCCCGTACACGACCCCCCCCCAACACCTCCAGGACACTCCCCCTGCGCCCGTACACGACCGCACCCCCCCCCCCCCCCACCACCTCCAGGACACTCCCCGGCTCCCGTACACGACCCCCCCCACCCTCCAGCACACTCCCCCTGTGCCCGTACACCACCACCCCTCCAGGATGCTCCCCCTGAGCCCGTACACACACACCCCCACACCTCCAGGACACTCCCCTGTGCCCGTACACACACACCCCCACCCCTCCCCCCCACTCCCACACACCCCGTACCCTCTCCCCCGGGGCACTCCCCTGCATTCGCACACACAACTCCCCCCCCACCACCCAACCCCTCCCCCGCCACCCCTCCCCCATACACCCCCGTCCTCCCCACCCCAGGGGCACTGTCTAGAGTCTCGCTCCCTCATCCTCCCTGGACTCACATTCTCCTGTTCCCCAAAATCCGGTTTGTGCCAAGTCTCGATCTTCACAAAGAAATCATCGCGCATGTACTCGTTCTGTAAGAGAGGAGAGAGAGAGAGAGGGTGAGTGTGAGAGAGACAGAGAGAGGGAGGGAGGGGAGTGAGAGACAGAGAGGGGGAGGGAGGGGAGTGAGAGACAGAGAGAGAGAGAGAGAGGGGGAGTGAGAGACAGAGAGAGTGGGGGGGAGAGAGAGACAGAGAGAGAGAGAGATAGCGCGTGCGACAGAGTGGGGGGAGGGAGTGGGCAACAGAGAGGGACGGAGAAAGAGAGAGAGAGAGAGAGACGGGGGAGTGAGCGGGGCACACAGAGAGAGAATAGAGAGGGGGAGTGAGACACAGAGAGGAAGAGGGATGAGGGTGTAAGCAGCGATGGGTTAGACAGACGCAGCAATCGAGAATCTAATTCAAAAACTTACTGTCACTTCTGCCGGGGTACATCAGCGTGACACATGGAAAAGAGAGAGAGAGAGACCATGTTAGTGACCATGGGATTAATTTAGCCACACTTTCGGTGCCGAGGGAGCGCCGCACTGTGGGAGGGTCGGTACCGAGGGAGCGCCGCACTGTGGGAGGGTCGGTGCCGAGGGAGCGCCGCACTGTGGGAGGGTCGGTGCTGAGGGAGCGCCGCACTGTGGGAGGGTCAGTGCTGAGGGAGCGCCGCACTGTGGGGAGGGTCGGTGCTGAGGGAGCGCCGCACTGTGGGGAGGGTCGGTGCTGAGGGAGCGCCGCACTGTGGGAGGGTCGGTGCTGAGGGAGCGCCGCACTGTGGGAGGGTCGGTGCTGAGGGAGCCCCGCAGTGTGGGAGGGTCGGTGCTGAGGGAGCGCCGCACTGTGGGGAGGGTCGGTGCTGAGGGAGCGCTGCACTGTGGGAGGGTCGGTGCTGAGGGAGTCCCGCACTGTGGGGAGGGTCGGTGCTGAGGGAGCGCTGCACTGTGGGAGGGTCGGTGCTGAGGGAGCCCCGCAGTGTGGGAGGGTCGGTGCTGAGGGAGCGCCGCACTGTGGGAGGGTCGGTGCTGAGGGAGCGCCGCACCGTGGGGAGGGCGGGTGCCGAGGGAGCACCGCACCGTGGGGAGGGCCGGTGCTGAGGGAGCGCTGCACTGTGGGGAGGGCCGGTGCCGAGGGAGCGCCGCACTGTGGGGAGGGCCGGTGCCGAGGGAGCGCCGCACTTGTGGGGAGGGCCGGTGCCGAGGGAGCGCCGCACTGTGGGGAGGGCCGGTGCCGAGGGAGTGCCGCACTGTGGGGAGGGCCGGTGCTTAGTGTTACCTGTGCGACAGTAAGGATAAGCGTTCCAGGCCTTCTCATGTACAACCAGAGACCCCTGGGGAGCAATCAGCCGAATAAATTGTGGCACTTTACTGGAGGAGAAAATAGGGAGTTAAACAACAGGCAAACACTTCACAGAACACAGAATCAAACACTCCCAGGACAGGTACAGCAGGGGGTTAGATACAGAGTAAAGCTCCCTCTACACTGTCCCCCCATCAAACACTCCCAGGACAGGTACAGCAGGGGGTTAGATACAGAGTAAAGCTCCCTCTACACTGTCCCCCCATCAAACACTCCCAGGACAGGTACAGCACGGGGTTAGATACAGAGTAAAGCTCCCTCTACACTGTCCACCCCCCCATCAAACACTCCCAGGACAGGTACAGCACGGGGTTAGATACAGAGTAAAGCTCCCTCTACACTGTCCCCCCATCAAACACTCCCAGGACAGGTACAGCAGGGGGTTAGATACAGAGTAAAGCTCCCTCTACACTGTCCCCCCATCAAACACTCCCAGGACAGGTACAGCACGGGGTTAGATACAGAGTAAAGCTCCCTCTACACTGTCCCCCCATCAAACACTCCCAGGACAGGTACAGCAGGGGGTTAGATACAGAGTAAAGCTCCCTCTACACTGTCCCCCCATCAAACACTCCCAGGACAGGTACAGCACAGGGTTAGATACAGAGTAAAGCTCTCTCTACACTGTCCCCCCATCAAACACTCCCAGGACAGGTACAGCACGGGGTTAGATACAGAGTAAAGCTCCCTCTACACTGTCCCCATCAAACACTCCCAGGACAGGTACAGCACGGGGTTAGATACAGAGTAAAGCTCCCTCTACACTGTCCCCCATCAAACACTCCCAGGACAGGTACAGCACAGGGTTAGATACAGAGTAAAGCCCCCTCTACACTGTCCCCCCATCAAACACTCCCAGGACAGGTACAGCAGGGGGTTAGATACAGAGTAAAGCTCCCTCTACACTGTCCCCCCATCAAACACTCCCAGGACAGGTACAGCATGGGGTTAGATACAGAGTAAAGCTCCCTCTACACTGTCCCCCCATCAAACACTCCCAGGACAGGTACAGCACGGGGTTAGATACAGAGTAAAGCTCCCTCTACACTGTCCCCATCAAACACTCCCAGGACAGATACAGCACAGGGTTAGATACAGAGTAAAGCTCCCTCTACACTGTCCCCCATCAAACACTCCCAGGACAGGTACAGCACGGGGTTAGATACAGAGTAAAGCTCCCTCTACACTGTCCCCCATCAAACACTCCCAGGACAGGTACAGCACAGGGTTAGATACAGAGTAAAGCTCCCTCTACACTGTCCCCCCATCAAACACTCCCAGGACAGGTACAGCACGGGGTTAGATACAGAGTAAAGCTCCCTCTACACTGTCCCCCCATCAAACACTCCCAGGACAGGTACAGCACGGGGTTAGATACAGAGTAAAGCTCCCTCTACACTGTCCCCCATCAAACACTCCCAGGACAGGTACAGCACAGGGTTAGATACAGAGTAAAGCTCCCTCTACGCTGTCCAGAAGAAACTTTCCCTTCTGAAACGCAATTCTTTGACGTCTGCTTTATGATGTCGGAGTAGATTCCGGATGTGGTAATGTCAGTGTACAAGTCACTGTCCTTCCCAGTGTCTGGGTCCGCAATCGACGGAGCAACGCACTCACTTCTCCAGATAGTAGATCTTGTGTGTGTACTGTCCCCTCTCACCGTCCTTCTCATAAGGTTCGTTTTTTAACACCTCGATTCCATCACCACCTCCTGTATTGTTCTTACTGGCCTCGGCTACAGAGTACAGCTGGCCCACCTGATACTAACAGATCGCAGGAGAGAGCAATTTAGTGTGCAGTCAACAAACAGAAACACATCCTTCCCCTCACATTAAACACTCCCAGGACAGGTACAGCACGGGGTTAGATACAGAGTAAAGCTCCCTCTACACTGTCCCCCAACAAACACTCCCAGGACAGGTACAGCACGGGGTTAGATACAGAGTAAAGCTCCCTCTACACTGTCCCCCCATCAAACACTCCCAGGACAGGTACAGCACGGGGTTAGATACAGAGTAAAGCTCCCTCTACACTGTCCCCCATCAAACACTCCCAGAACAGGTACAGCACGGGGTTAGATACAGAGTAAAGCTCCCTCTACACTGTCCCCCATCAAACACGATATGGAGATGCCAGCATTGGACTGGGGTAAACGATATGGAGATGCCAGCATTGGACTGGGGTAAACACAGTAAGAAGTCTCACAACGCCAGGTTAAAGTCCAACAGGTTTATTTGATAGTTAACACCACTAGCTTTTGGGGTTTGCCCCTTCATCAGCAGCTGGACTACTGTGTGCAGTTTGGGCGCCGCACCTGCGCAAAGATATTTTGGCCTTGGAGGGAGTGCAGAGGAGGTTTACTAGGCTGATACCGGAGTTGAGGGGGTTGAGCTATGAGGAGAGGCTGAATAAACTAGGCTTGTACTCGTTAGAGTTTAGAAGAATGAGGGGAGATCTCATTGAGACATATAAGATGATGAATGGGATGGATAGGATAGAGGTGGAGAGACTCTTCCCACTCAGAAAGGACAGTAGGACTAGGGGGCACAGCCTCAAGATAAAGGGGGAGGCGGTTTTAGAACGGAGTTGAGGAAGAACTTCTTCACTCAAAGGGTGGTGAATCTCTGGAATTCTCTGCCCGTTGAAGTGGTGGAGGCTGCCTCGCTAAATATTTTTAAGACGCGGGTTGATGGGTTTTTGATAAGCGAGGGGATTAAGGGTTATGGGGAGAGGGCGGGAATGTGGAACTGAGACACGACAGATCAGCCATGATCTTATTGAATGGCGGGGCAGGCTCGAAGGGCTAGATGGCCTACTCCTGCTCCTGTTTCTTATGTTATGTTCTGATCACAAACAGGGCATAAAAAGACACACACAGTTTACAGAATACTGATTAGAATGTGAGTCTTTACAGGTAATCAAGTCTTAAAGATGCAGACAATCTGAGCAGAGAGAGGGTTAAGCACAGGTTAAAGAGATGTGTATTGTCTCCAGACAGGACGGTTAGTGAGGTTTTACAAACCCAGGCAAGTCATGGGGGTTACAGATAGTGTGACATGAACCCAAGGTCCTGGTGAGGCCATCCTCATGTGTGCGGAACTTGGCTATCAGTCTCTGCTCAGTGACTCTGCGCTGTCGTGAAGGTCGCAGACCAATGCGGAAAGAGTCCAATTGGAGTCCTCCGGAAGGCCGCTGCCCTCGACTCGACATGTCTGCCCAAGCCATCAGGAGGTGCGTCAACACCAGATTCATCACAAAACAGCCCCGAACAACACCCAAGCACAACGCAACACCATCCACGCTCACACCATCCACACTCTCAAGACCAACTGCAACATTGTCACCCATCCAGCAGACAAAGGAGGGGCCATCGTCATCCTGAACAGAACGGATTACTGCAAAGAAGTGTACCGACAACTGAACAATGAGAAGCACTACAGACAGTTACCCGCAGGTCTGACCAAAGAACACACCCGTCAACTTAACACTCTGATCAAGACTTTGATCCGGACCTTCAGAGCACCCTCCATGCTCTCATCCCACATATTCCCGGTGTTGGAGATCCCTACTGCCTCCCAAGATTGGGGGAACGGCAAATTGTGCGGAGGGTGTGGAGAGTCTGCAGAAGGATCTGGATAGGCTGGGCGAATGGGCCAGGAAATGGCAAATGGAATTTAATGTTGGCAAGTGCGAGGTGGTCCACTTTGGTAGGAAGAATGGTAGGAAGGATTATTACTTACGGGGCGAAAAACTGCAGCAGGCGAAGGTGCAGAGGGACCTCGGGGTCCTTGTGCATGAGTCGCAAAAACCCAGCTTGCAGGTGCAGCAGGTGGTCAGGAAGGCGAATGGGATGCTGGCCTTCATAGCGAGGGGGATTGAATATAAAAGTAGGGAGGTCTTGCTGCAGCTGTATAGGGCATTGGTGAGGCCGCAGCTGGAGTACTGTGTGCAGTTTTGGGCGCCGCACTTACGCAAGGATATTTTGGCCTTGGAGGGAGTGCAGAGGAGGTTTACTAGGCTGATACCGGAGTTGAGGGGGTTGAGCTATGAGGAGAGGCTGAATAAACTAGGCTTGTACTCATTAGAGTTTAGAAGAATGAGGGGAGATCTCATTGAGACGTATAAGATGATGAATGGATGGATAGGATAGAGGTGGAAAGACTCTTCCCGCTCAAAAAAGACAGTAGGACTAGGGGGCACAGCCTCAAGACGCGGGTTGATGGGTTTTTGATAAGAGAGGGGATTAAGGGTTATGGGGAGAGGGCAGGAATGTGGAACTGAGACACGACAGATCAGCCATGATCTTATTGAATGGCGGGGCAGGCTCGAAGGGCTGGATGGCCTACTCCTGCTCCTATTTCTTATGTTCTTATGTTCTTAAGATACACAAGGCAAACACACCCCACTGTCCCATCGTATCGGGCAATAGGACCCGGCTATGTCGAGGGCATCCTGAAACCCATTGTACAAAGAACCCCCTGATTTTGTCACGACACTACGGACCTCCTACAGAAACTCAGCACACGTGGAGCAGTTGAACCAGGGACACTCCTCGTCACAATGGATGTCTCAGCGCTCTACACCAACATCCCCCACGACGATGGCATTGCTGCAACTGCCTCAGTACTCAACGCCAACAACTGCCAGTTTCCAACTGCAATTTTCCAACTCATCACTTCATCCTGGACCACAATGTCTTCACCTTCAACAACCCGTTCTTCATCCAGACACACGGAACAGCCATGGGGACTAAATTCACTCCTCAATAGGCCAACATCTTCACGCACAGGTTTGAACAAGGCGTCTTCACCACACAGGACCTTCAACCGATGCTATACACTAGATACATCGATGACATTTTCTTCCTTTGGCCTCATGGTGAACAATCACTGAAACAACTATATGATGATATCAACAAGTTCCATCCCACCATCAGACTCACCGTGGACTATTCCCCAGAATCAGTTGCATTCTTGGACACACGCATCTCCATGAAGGACGGTCACCTCAGCACCTCACTGTACCGCAAGCCCATGGATAATCTCACAATGCTCCACTTCTCCAGATTCCACCCTAAACACGTTAAAGAAGCCACCCCCTATGGACAAGCCCTCTGTATACAAAGGATCTGCTCAGATGTATAGGATCGTGACAGACACCTCCAGACACTGAAAGATGCCCTCATAAGGACAGGATATGGCTCTCAACTCATCGATCGACAGTTCTGATGTGCCACAGCAAAAACCGTACCGACCTCCTCAGAAGACAAACACGGGACAAGGTGGACAGAGTATCCTTCGTCGTCCAGTACTTCCCCGGAGCGGAGAAGCTACGACATCTTCTCCGGAGTCTTCAACATGTCATTGATGAAGACGAATATCTTGCCAGGGACATCCCCACACCCCAACTTCTTGCCTTCAAACAACCACACAACCTCAAACAGACCATTACACATAGCAAACTACCCAGCCTTCAGGAGAACAGTGACCACGACACCACACAACCCTGCCACAGCAACCTCTGCAAGACATGCCGGATCATCGACACGGATACCATCATCTCACGTGAGAATACCATCCACCAGGTACACGGTAAATACTCTTGCAACTCAGCCAACGTTGTCTACCTGATACACTGCAGGAAAGGATGTGCCGAGGCATGGTACACTGGGGAGTCCATGCAGACGCTACAACAACGGATGAATGAACACCGCTCGACAATCACCAGGCAAGACTGTTCCCTTCCTGTTGGCGAACACTCCAGTGGTCACGGGCATTCGGCCTCTGATCTTCGGGTAAACGTTCTCCAAGACGGCCTTCACGACACACAACAGCACAGAGTCGCTGAACAGAGACTGAGAGCCAAGTTCCGCACACATGAGGACGGCCTCAACCGGGATCTTGGGTTCATGTCGCACTCTCTGTAACCCCCATGACTTGCCTGGACTTGCAAAATCTCACTAACCATCCTGTCTGGAGCCAATACACATCTCTTTAACCTGTGCTTAACCCTCTCTCCACTCACAGTGTCTGTACCTTTAAGACTTGATTACCTGTAAAGACTCACATTCTAATCAGTATTCTATAAACTGTGTGTGTCTTTATATGTTCTGTTTGTGATCAGGACTCCCCACTCACCTGTCAAAGGGGCAGACCCTGAAAGCTAGTGGCATTTACTAACAAATAAACCTGTTGGACTTGAACCTGGTGTGGTGAGACTTCTTCCCATCAAACAGGACAGGTACAGCACGGGGTTAGGTACAAAGTAAAGCTCCCTCCACGCTGTCCCCCCATCAAACGCTCCCAGGACGGGTACAGCACAGGGTTAGATACAGAGTAAAGCTCCCTCTACACTGTCCCCCATCAAACACTCCCAGGACGGGTACAGCACAGGGTTAGATACAGAGTAAAGCTCCCTCTACACTGTCCCCCATCAAACACTCCCAGGACAGGTACAGCACGGGGTTAGATACAGAGTAAAGCTCCCTCTACACTGTCCCCCCATCAAACACTCCCAGGACAGGTACAGCACGGGGTTAGATACAGAGTAAAGCTCCTCTACACTGTCCCCCCATCAACACTCCCAGGACAGGAACAGCATGGGGTTAGATACAGAGTCAAGCTCCCTCTACACTGTCCCCCCCATCAAACACTCCCAGGACAGGTACAGCACGGGGTTAGATACAGAGTAAAGCTCCCTCTACACTGTCCCCCCATCAAACACTCCCAGGACAGGTACAGCACGGGGTTAGATACAGAGTAAAGCTCCCTCTACACTGCCCCCCATCAAACACTCCCAGGACAGGTACAGCACGGGGTTAGATACAGAGTAAAGCTCCCTCTACACTGTCCCCCATCAAACACTCCCAGGACAGGTACAGCACGGGGTTAGATACAGAGTAAAGCTCCCTCTACACTGTCCCCCCATCAAACACTCCCAGGACAGGTACAGCACGGGGTTAGATACAGAGTAAAGCTCCCTCTACACTGTCCCCCCCATCAAACACTCCCAGGACAGGTACAGCACAGGGTTAGATACAGAGTAAAGCTCCCTCTACACTGTCCCCATCAAACACTCCCAGGACAGTTACAGCACGGGGTTAGATACAGAGTAAAGCTCCCTCTACACTGTCCCCCCATCAAACACTCCCAGGACAGGTACAGCACGGGGTTAGATACAGAGTAAAGCTCCCTCTACACTGTCCCCCCATCAAACACTCCCAGGACAGGTACAGCACGGGGTTAGATACAGAGTAAAGCTCCCTCTACACTGTCCCCCCATCAAACACTCCCAGGACAGGTACAGCACGGGGTTAGATACAGAGTAAAGCTCCCTCTACACTGTCCCCCCATCAAACACTCCCAGGACAGGTACAGCACAGGGTTAGATACAGAGTAAAGCTCCCTCTACACTGTCCCCATCAAACACTCCCAGGACAGTTACAGCACGGGGTTAGATACAGAGTAAAGCTCCCCGTACTGGGGTCAGGATATCCGTCGCATCTTAACTTACCTCTTCCACTGAGCAGGGGAGTAGTATTCGACTGAATGAGAATCGAGACAGACAGGTTAGAAGTTCTCCTCAGACACAAGCTGAAAAATTACTCCCACAAATGTACTGTCCCCCCCTAACACTGACTCTCCCCACCCATTGACCTCCCCCCTTCACACACCCATGTACACTCCCCCGATCACTATATGTACATGTCCCCTCTCAGTGCTCTCATTTTCCCTCATCAAAAATGCAACTCCCCCACCTCTGTTATCTCCTGTCCTATCTCTCCTGTAGCATCTGTCCCCTGGAGCATTGAGCTGCCAGTTCTGTCCCTCCCCGAGATCAGTTAGATAGTCAATGTCTTTTCCCCAAAGGCAGGGGAATCTAAAACTAGAGGGTACAGGTTTAAGGTGAGAGGGGAGAGATACAAAAGGGTCCAGAAGGATGTGGAGGCTTTGGGGAGGGTACAGAAGAGATTTACTAGGATGCTACCGGGACTTGATGGATTGAGTTATAAGGAGAGGCTGGATAGACTGGGACTTTTTTCTCTGGAGTGTAGAGGGGTGATCTTATAGAGGTCTATAAAATAATGAGGGGCACAGATCAGCAAGATAGTCAATATCTTTTCCCCAAAGGTAGGGGAGTCTAAAACTAGAGGGCAGAGGTTTAAGGTGAGAGGGGAGAGATACAAAAGGGTCCAGAGGGACAATTTTTTCACCCAGAGGGTGGTGAGTGTCTGGAACGAGCTGCCAGAGGCAGTAGTAGAGGCGGGTACAATTTTGTCTTTTAAAAAGCGTTTAGACAGTTACATGGGTACGATGGGTATAGAGGGATATGGGGCAAACGCGGGCAATTGGGATTAGCTTAGGGGTTTAAAAAAAAGGTGGCATAGACAAGTTGGGCCAAAGGGCCTGTTTCCCTGCTGTAAACCTCAATGAGTCTACCCACAGGGAGAAGGGGGTGATTGTGGAGGGGGGGGTGGTGGAAACAGGAGAAATGGGCGGCAGGCAGACTGGGGAAGACGACGTGGAAGATCGGGGTGGGAGGCCAGACAGGTTAACGACAGATTAGCCCCTCCCCGGGGGTAACAAGGGGTCATGGTGAGGGAAGATGGGGGGTGGGGGGGGGGTTCACCCTATGAACCCCTCTACCCCCACTGCCTTTTTCCTCCTCCTCTGTCTCCCTTCATCCACTCAAATTGTACTGAGTCTGGGACGACCCTGGTCCTCCAAGTTCTCTGATCCTCCCAGCTCCAGCCCCAACCCCCCTGGTCCTCCCAGCTCCAGCCCCAGCCCCCTGGTCCTCCCAGCCCCAACCCCCCTGGTCCTCCCAGCCCCAGCCCCCTGGTCCTCCCAGCCCCAACCCCCCGGTCCTCCCAGCCCCAACCCCAGCCCCCCTGGTCCTCCCGGTCCTCCCAGCCCCAGCCCCCCTGGTCCTCCCAGCTCCAGCCCCCCTGGTCCTCCCAGCCCCAGCCCCCTGGTCCTCCCAGCCCCAACCCCCCGGTCCTCCCAGCCCCAACCCCAGCCCCCCTGGTCCTCCCGGTCCTCCCAGCCCCAGCCCCCCTGGTCCTCCCAGCTCCAGCCCCCCTGGTCCTCCCAGCCCCAGAGGTCCTCCCAGCCCCAGCCCCCCTGGTCCTCCCAGCCCCAGCCCCCCTGGTCCTCCCAGCCCCAGCCCCCCTGGTCCTCCCAGCCCCAGCCCCCACCCCCGGTCCTCCCAGCCCCAGCCCCACCCCGAGGTCCTTCCAGCCCCAGGTCCTCCCAGTCCCAGCCCCGTCCCCAGCCCCTGGTCCTCCCAGTCCCAGCCCCTGGTCCTCCCAGTCCTTGCCTAGTCCTCCCAGCCACAGCCCCTGGTCCTCCCAATCCCCTGGTCCTCCCAGCCCCAGCCCCAGGTCCTCCCAGTCCCCCGCCCGGGGGGAGAGGGGGCGGACAGCCGGGGTTCCCTCTTGCCCCCGCAGCCCCTCACTCACTACTCTTTGATCAGCACCATCCTCCCCGCGCGCGAGCCGCCGCCGCCGGACCGGAACCGGAAACAGGAAGTGCGGCCACGCCCCAGTGTCTTTGCGTCACATCCACCGCGCCCTTATTAGCTTACGCTGCAGCGTCATCGGCACGCGACGGAACGGAGGGAAGGACCCCGGGGAAAGGTGACTAATGATCAATAATCAATATTAAACCCAATAACTGATCAATAACCCATATTAAACCCAATAACTGATCGACATTAAACCCAAATAACTAATCAATAATCAATATTAAACCCAATAACTGATCAACATTAAACCCAATAACTAATCAATAATCAATATTAAGCCCAATAACTGATTGACATTAAACCCAATAACTGATCAATAATCAATATTAAACCTAATAACTGATCAATGATCCGTATTAAACCTAATAACTGATCAATAATCCATATTAAATCCAATAACTGATCAATAATCCATATTAAACCCAATAACTGATTGGATTTAATGTCAATAACTGATCAATAATCCATATTAAACAGAATAATTGATCGATAATCAATCTTAAACTCAATAACTGATGGACATGGAACCCCAATAACTGATCGATATTAATTTGATTTGCAGATAGCGATGGGGACCATCAGAGGATACAGCAGGATAGAGATCATTTGGAGACTTGGGCGGAGAGATGGCAGATGGAGTTTAATCCGGACAAATGTGAGGTGATGCATTTTGGAAGATCTAATACAAATAGAAAATATACAGTAAATGGCAGAACCCTTAAGAGTATTGATAGGCAGAGGGATCTGGGCGTACAGGTACACAGGTCACTGAAAGTGGCAACGCAGGTGGAGAAGGGAGTCAAGAAGGCATACGGCATGCTTGCCTTCATCGGCCGAGTTTAAAAATTGGCAAGTCATGTTGCAGCTTTATAGAACCTTACTGAGGCCGCGCTTGGAATCTAGTGTTCAATTCTGGTCACCCAAGAAGGATGTGGAGGCTTTGGAGAGGGTACAGAAAAGATTTATGTTGCCCTGGTATGGAGGGCATTAGCTATGAGGAGAGGTTGGAGAAACGGTTTGTTCTCGCTGGAGGTTGAGGGGGAGACCTGATAGAAGTCTACAAGATGATGAGGGACAGAGTGGATAGTCAGAAGCTTTTTCCCAGGGTGGAAGAGTCAATTACTAGGGGGGGGTGGTGGGTGGGGGGTGGCACAGGTTTAAGGTGCGAGGGGCAAGGTTTAAAGGAGATGTACGAGGCAGATTTTTTTTTACACAGAGGGGGGGTGGGTGCCTGGAACTCGCTGCCGGGGGGAGGGAGTGGAAGCGGATACGGGAGTGAGTTTTAAGGGGGCGTCTGGACAAATCCATGAATAGGATGGGAATAGAGAGGGATACGGTCCCCGGAAGGGTAGGGGGTTTTAGTTAATTCGGGGCAGCACGGGTCGGTGCAGAGGGGCTGAAGTGCCTGTTCCCATGCTGTAATTTTCCTTGCTAAGAGGGGGGCAGTTTAGATCAGAGTTGAGGAGGAACTTCTTCACTCAAAGGGTGGTGAATCTCTGGAATTCTCTGCCTGTTGAAGTGGTGGGGAGGCTGCCTCACTGAATATATTGAAGTCACGGGTAGATAGGTTTCTGATAGACAGGGGAGAAAGCGGAACTGATCCACTATCAGATCAGCCATGATCTTATTGAATGGCGGGGCAGGCTCGAAGGGCTAGATGGCCGACTCCTGCTCCTATTTCTTACGTTGTTGTTTGAATGAGGCAGGGATGGGGGAATCTCACAGAGACTTATAAAACTCTAACAGGACTGGACAGGGAGGGTGTTCCCGATGGTGGCGGCGGGGGGCGGGGTGGGGGAGTCCAGAACCAGGGGGTCTGAGGATTGGGGGAGGTAGACCATTTAGGACGGAGGTGAGGAGACATTTCTTCACCCGGTGAGCCTGTGGAATTCATTCCCAGAGGAAGGAGTTGAAGCCAAAACATTGGATGTATCGGAGAGGGGTCTGGATATAGAGCTTGGGGAGGGAATGGGATCAAAGCGGGAAAGCAGGATTAGACTATTGAGTTGGACGATCAGCCATGATGGGTGATGGATGGCGGAGCAGGCTTGAAGGGCTGAATTCCCTCCTCCTGCTCCTATCCCCTCTGTCTCGACAAATAGTTTATCCGTAATCAAACAATCTCTAACAAAGAGAATAATTGATGACGGGTCAATAATCTTTTTAAAATTTACAGAATGAGTGTCATTGGCCGGGCCCACAATTACCCCCTTGAGGAGGGGAGGGGGGTGGTGAGCCGCCATCTTGAATGGTCCCCGTGAATGTCCAGGATGTGTGGGGTTGGGGGGGGGGGGGGGGGGGGGGGTCCTTAATTATACCGGCTGCTTTTCTCCGAGGCAGCGGGAAGTGTAGACGGATCAATGGATGGGAGGCTGGTTTGCGTGATGGATTGGGCTACATTCTCCAACCAAGTAGAAAGCTTTCCCCCTGGTTCCCAGTGACTCCAGTTTTGCTGGGGGCTCCTTGATGCCACACTCGGTCAAACTCTCAATGTCAAGAGCAGTCACTCTTTGCCCATCGAGTCTGCTCCCCCAATCAATCATGGCTGATATTTTCCCCATCCCCCATTCTCCTGCCCTTTTCCCCCCGATCCCCTTATTAATCAGGAACTGATCTCTCTCTGTCTTAAAGACACTCAGTGACCCGGCCTCCTCTGGAGCAAAGAGTCCCACACATTCCCCGCTCTCTGGGTGAAGAAATCCCTCCCCATCTCTGTTTTAAAGGACCGTCCCTTTACCCTGAGGTTGTTCCCTCTGGTTCCAGTTTTTCCTACTAGTGGAAACATCCTCTCCTTGTCCACTCTATCCAGGGCCTCGCAGTATCCTGTACATTTCAATAAGTTCCCTCCCTCATCTAAACTCCAACGCGTACAGACCCAGGGTCCTCAACCTGTTCCTCACGGGACAAGCTCTTCGTTCCAGGGATCATTCTTGTGAACCGCCTCTGGACCCTTTCCAAGGTCTGGCACATCCTTTCTTAGATACAGGGCCCAAAACTGCTCCAAATGGAGCCTTATACTTCCTCAGAAATCCATCCCTCATCTTGTACTCTAGCCCTCTCGACATGAATGCTAACATTGTATTTGTCTTCCTAACTGAACCTGCACGTTAACTTTAAGAGAATCTTGAACAAGGATTCCCAAGTCCCTTTGTGTTTCTGATTTCTGAAGCATTTCCCTGTTTAGAAAATAGTCTCTGCCTCCAATTCCTCCTTCCAAACCTCACACTTTCCCACATCGCATTCCATCTGCTCCTTCTTTACCCACTGTCTGAACCTGTCCGAGTCCTTCTTCTCCACAACTATCCCCAACACCGGTGTCCCACAGGGCTGTGTTCTCAGCCTCCCTCACTATCCTCTTTATATACTTCTAACTGTGCAGGCAAATTCCCCTCCAATTCCATTTCCAAGTTTGTTGACCACACCACCATAGTGGGTCAGATCTCAAACAGTGACAAGACAGAGTACAGGAACGAGATTGAGAATCTGGTGAACTGGTGTGGCAACAATAATCTCTCCCTCAATGTCGACACAACCAAGGAGATTGTCATCGATTTCAGGAAGTGTAAAGGAGAACGTGCCCCTGTCTACATCAACGGGGATGGAGTAGAAAGGGTCGAGAGAGCTTCAAGGTGTCGAGATCTCACTGAGACATATAAGATGATGAATGGGATGGATAGGATAGAGGTGGAGAGACTCTTCCTGCTTAGAAAGGACAGTAGGACTAGGGAGCACAGCCTCAAGATAAAGGGGGGCCGGTTTAGAACGGAGTTGAGGAGGAACTTCTTCACTCAAAGGGTGGTGAATCTCTGGAATTCTCTGCCCGTTGAAGTGGTGGAGGCTGCCTCGCTCAATATTTTTAAGACGCGGGTTGATGGGTTTTTGATAAGCGAGGGGATTAAGGGTTATGGGGAGAGGGCGGGAATGTGGAACTGAGCCACGACAGATCAGCCATGATCTTATTGGATGGCGGGGCAGGCTCGAAGGGCTAGATGGCCTACTCCTGCTCCTATTTCTTATGTTCTTATGTAGATCACCAACAACCTGTCCTGGTCCCCCCCCAATGCCGACACTATAGTTAAGAAAGCCCCACCAACACCTCTACTTTCTCAGAAGACTAAGGAAATTTGGCATGTCCGCTCCGACTCTCACCAATTTTTACAGATGCCCCATAGAAAGCATCCTTCCTGGTTGTATCACAGCTTGGTCTGGGCTCCTGCTCTGCCCAAGACCACAAGGAACTACAAAAGGGTGGTGAATGTAGCCCAATCCATCATACAAACCAGCCTCCCATCCATTGACTCTGTCTACACTTCCCGCTGCCTCGGGGAAAAGCAGCCGGTATAATTAAGGACCCCCCCAACACCCCCCACACCCCGGACATTCTCTCTTCCACCTTCTTCCGTCGGGAAAAAGGTACAAAAGTCTGAGGTCCCGTACCGACCGACTCAAGAACAGCTTCTTCCCTGCTGCTGTCAGACTTTTGAATGGACCTACCTCGCATTAAGCTGATCTTTCTCTACTCCCTCGCTGTGACTGTAACACTACATTCTGCACCCTCTCCTTTCCTTCTCTATGAACGGTATGCTTCGTATACGGTGGAAGAAACAATACTTTTCACTGTATCCCAATACACGTGACAATAATAAATCAAATCCTTTTCCTTCTCCCCTCTGTACTCTATGAACAGTATGCATTGTCTGTATAGCGCAGAAGAAACAATACTTTTCCCTGTATCCCGATACACGGGACAAGAATAAATCAAACTAAATTCTGCAGCCCCCCCTGCTGCCTCAATACTACCTGTCCCTCTACATATCTTTGTATCATTTGCAAACTCAGTAACAGTGCCTTCAGTTCCTTCCTCCAAATCGTCCACTCTATCCACCACTTTCAAGGAGCTATAAACCTGTCCCCCTAGATCTCTCTGTTCTGTAACTCTCCCCTACCATTAACTGAGTAAGTCCTGCCCTAGTTCAGTCGACCAAAATGCATCACCTCGCATTTATCTAAATTAAACTCCATCTGCCATTCGTCAGCCCACTGGCCTGATTGATCAAGATCCCGTTGCAATCGGAGATAACTTTCTTCACTGTCCCCTATGCCACCAATTGTACCCTGATAATCCCCCGGTGTGGGGTTGGTCAGCGCCTGGATCCAGAGGGACATGGGGGGCATGGGAAGGTATTGAGAGGTACCTGCGATGTGTAACCTTATGGACAGTCTCTCCCTCTCTCCTTCTCCCCCTCCACCCAGAGGAACCATGGATGTTGGAGTTGGCCCAGGAGAGATCGGGGAGATCAGCAGCGCTGCCATGGGCAGTAAAGTTCGGTTAAAAAGTCTGACAACACCAGGTTTTAGTCCAACCTATTTATTTGATAATAGACTCACAAGCTTTCGCGGTTAGCCCCTTCGTCAAAAGTTGGCCTTTATCGCGAGGAGGATGGAATATAAAAGCAGGGAGGTCTTGCTGCAACTGTATAGGGCACTGGTGAGGCCGCAACTGGAGTACTGTGTGCAGTTTTGGTCGCCGCGCTTACGCATGGATATTTTGGCCTTGGAGGGAGTGCGGAGGAGGTTTACTAGGCTGATACCGGAGATGAGGGGGTTGGACTATGAGGAGAGATTGAATAGACTGGGTCTGTACTCGTTGGAGTTTCGAAGGTTGAGGGGGGATCTTATAGAGACTTACAAGATAATGAAGGAGCTAGACAGGGTAGAAGCAGAGAGATTATTTCCATTTAGAATGGAAACAAGGACTAGAGGGCACAGCCTCAAAATACGGGGGAGTCAATTTAGAACAGAGTTGAGGAAGAGCTTCTTCTCCCAGAATCTCTGGAATTCTCTGCCCGTTGAAGTGGTGGAGGCTGCCTCGCTGAATATATTTAAGTCACGGGTAGATAGGTTTCTGATAGACAGGGGAATTAAGGGGAGAAAGCGGGAAAGTGGAACTGATCCACTTCAGATCAGACATAATTTTATTGAATGGCGGGGCAGGCTCGAAGGGCTAGATGGCCTACTCCTGCTCCTATTTCTTATCTTCTTATGAACCCGTCCCTGGCGAGGCCAAACCAGGCCGGAGGCCAGGAGGGGGCTGGGGGTGTGATTTCACAACACTTCCTGAAGTCGGTGATGACTTCTTTTTTCATGTGTGGGACATGGGTGTTGCTGGTTAGGCCCCCATTCATCGCCCATCCCCTTGAGAAGGTGGTGGGGGGAGCTCCCCCCTTGAATCGCTGCAGTTCCACGGGGCTGTGGGTTGACCCGCTAGGGAGGGAACTCCAAGACTCAGACCCCAGCCCCTGAGGAGGAACGGCCGAGGTATTTCCGAGTCGGGACGGTGAGTGTCTCGGAGGGGGATCTTGCAGGTGGTGGTATTCCCCATGTACCCTGAATCCATAGGCTCCAAGGAATCCCAACGAGTCTGTATCAACCACAATCCCACCCAAGCCGCATTCCTGTCCCAAGCCCCATTCCTGTAACCCCACCCATTTACCCTGCTAACTCCCCCAACAGTAACATCAATTTCCCACAGCCAGTCCACCCTAACCTACACATCTTTGGACACTAAGGGACAATTTAGCACGGCCAATCCACCCTAACCTACACATCTTTGGACACTAAGGGACAATTTAGCATGGCCAATCCACCCTAACCTACACATCTTTGGACACTAAGGGACAATTTAGCACAGCCAATCCACCCTAACCTACACATCTTTGGACAGTAAGGGACAATTTAGCATGGCCAATCCACCCTAACCTACACATCTTTGGATACTAGGGGACAATTTAGCATGGCCAATCCACCCTAACCTACATCTTTGGATACTAAGGGACAATTTAGCATGGCCGATCCACCCTAACCTACACATCTTTGGACACTAAGGGACAATTTAGCATGGCCAATCCACCCTAACCTACACATCTTTGGACAGTAAGGGACAATTTAGCATGGCCAATCCACCCTAACCTACACATCTTTGGACAGTAAGGGACAATTTAGCATGGCCAATCCACCCTAACCTACACATCTTTGGACACTAAGGGACAATTTAGCATGGCCAATCCACCCTAACCTACATCTTTGGATACTAAGGGACAATTTAGCATGGCCAATCCACCCTAACCTACACATCTTTGGATACTAAGGGACAATTTAGCATGGCCAATCCACCCTAACCTACATCTTTGGATACTAAGGGACAATTTAGCATGGCCGATCCACCCTAACCTACACATCTTTGGATACTAAGGGACAATTTAGCATGGCCAATCCACCCTAATCTACACATCTTTGGATACTAAGGGTAAAATTAGCATGGCCAATCCCCCTAACCTGCACATCTTTGGACACTAAGGGGCAATTTAGCAAGGTCAGTCCACCGGACCTACACATCTTTGGACTGTGGGAGGAAACTAGAGTACCCGGAGGAAACCCACGCAAACATGGGGAGAACGTCAGTCTCTACGCAGGCAGTGACCCGAGCCGGGAATTGAACCCGGGTCCCTGGCGCTGTGAGGCAGCAGTGCTAACCACTGTGCTGCCCTTGATATCTACTGTCCTTGCCCTTCTAGATGGAAGAGGTAGAGGGTTTGGAAGGTGCTGTTAAGGTTCTTTGGTGAGTGGCTGCAGTGTATCTTGTAGACGGTACACACTGCAGCTACTGAGCGTGGGTGGTGGAGGGAGTGAATGTTTGTAGATGTGGTGCTCTAGTTGATATGGGTTTTAGCAGAGTCTTTGACAAAGTCCCACGTGGGAGACTGATACAGAAGTTTGCGAAAAAGGAATCTGGGGAGTCTTGGAGAGATGGATAAGAAGCTGGCCTTGCAATAGGACACTAAGGTGATGGTCGAAAATTGTCTGAGTACAGGACAGGACTTAGTCAGTTAATGGTAGGGCGTTGGGGAGAGTCACAGAGCAAAGAGATCTCAGGGTACAGGTTCATAGCTCCTTGAAAGTGGTGGACAGAGTGGTGAAGAAGGCACTCGGCATGCTTGGTTTCATCGGTCAGAATACAGGAGTTGGGACGTCTTGTTGAAGTTGTACAAGACATTGGTAAGGCACACTTGTGTCCAGTTCTGGTCACCCTATTATAGAAAGGATATTATTAAACTAGAAAGAGCGCAGGAAAAGATTTACTAGGATGCTACCGGGACTTGATGGATTGAGTTATAAGGAGAGGCTGGATAGACTGGGAGTTTTTTCTCTGGAGCGTAGAGGGGTGATCTTATAGAGGTCTATAAAATAATGAGGGGCACAGATCAGCGAGATAGTCAATATCTTTTCCCCAAAGGTAGGGGAGTCTAAAACTAGAGGGCAGAGGTTTAAGGTGAGAGGGGAGAGATACAGAAGGGTCCAGAGGGGCAATTTTTTCACCCAGAGGGTGGTGAGTGTCTGGAATGAGCTGCCAGAGGCAGTAGTAGAGGCGGGGACAATTTGGTCTTTTAAAAAGCGTTTAGACAGTTTAGACATGGATACAATGGGTATAGAGGGATATGGACCAAACACGGGTAATTGGGATTGGCTTAGGGGTTTAAAAGAAAAAGGGGCATGAACAAGTTGGGCTGAAGGGCCTGTTTCCATGCTGTAAACCTCTATAACTTTTCTCCCTGTCAGAAGCCGCAGGTGAGAGCAAACCCTTTTGAGGTGCTCTGACAGAGACGGGATGATCATTTCACTGGCAGGGAGCAGGGAGGAGGGAGGGGTGGTCCCAGTCTGCACCCCGTCAGCTTTGATCTGAAGTTATCATGGCTTCGCCAAAAAGCTGAAACCTTTGAAACCCTCTCCAGCCCAGTGGGACCCTCTGATCAGCAAGAAATTCAACCTGCAATGCCTCGTAAAAGATTCAGCTGTAGACCAAGGGATTTCTAACATCCTCCAGCCGCCTGTGTTATTTTCCATTACAGTTGATAGAACCTCAAGTACCCCATTGAACCTGGCCACAATGTTGACAGAGTCTAAGGCTGACTTACAGTCTGTGGATTATTCACGAGGATTTGGTTAACAAACAGGATCTCAAACCACATTTCAGAGGCATTTGTCACTCTCTCGCTGTCTCTTTGTCTCTTTTTTTGTCTCTCTCTCTCTGTCTCTCTCTTTCTCCTTCTGTCTCTCTCTCTCTCTCTCTTTGTCTCTTTCTCTCTCTCTGTCGCTCTTTCTCTGTCTCTCTCTTTCTCTCTGTCACTCTCTCTCTCAGTCTCTGTCTGTCGCTCTCTATGTCTGTCTCTCTCTATGTCTGTCTCTCTCTCTCTCTGCATTCTCTCTCTCTCTCCCCATCTCTGTCTCTCTCTCTGTGTTCTCTCTGTCTCTGTTCTCTGTCTCTCTCCATCTCTGTCTCTCCATCTCTGTCTCTCCATCTCTGTCTCTGTGTCCAGTTTGGGAATGATTACAGGGTGCTGTGTTTGAGTAATGTGTGTGTGTGTGAGTATGTGTGTGTGTGTGTGTGTGTGTGTGAGAGAGATGCTTGCTGTCTGATCCCCGTCACTCTGTGATCTCTCCCTCCTCCAGGACCGGGGACTGCAGATGGGAAACTGTGTGCGAGCCAAACGCAAACTGCTTCAGCAGGTTAGATGCTGAGGCTGCGGGGGTAGTGGGGGGATTCTCCTGGGGGTCTGTGTGTGTGTGTGTGTGGGGTGGGGGGCTTGAACCCGGACGGGGGACCCTCAGTGTGGATGTGGACTCCGTGGTGAGTGTGCGATTGGAGGGATCGGGGAGCGAGAGTCCAGCTTTGGAGTGGGAGAGCGATGTGTTAGGCTGCCAGTCCTCACATTCACACTCAGTTCCAGCGAGTTAATTCACCGCGCCGGGATAACTCCCCGGAATATCCAACAGACCCAATCATAAATAACTCAACAGTTAACAACTCAACTAATCAGTTAATCAGTTCCAATCTCTCGCTTCATCCCTCACTCTCTGCTCTCCCCGTTTTCTCTCTCTCTCTCCTCTCTCTGTCTCTCTATCTCTCTCTGCGTCTCTCTCTGCCTCTGACTCTCTGTCTCTCTCTGCCTGTCTCTCCCTGGGGGAATGAGAAAGATGAGGGAAGGAGAGACAGAGGGAGAGAGAGAGAGAGAGAGACAGAGTGAAAGAGAGACAGAGAGAGACACAGACACATACGAGAGAGAGAGAGAGAGACAGGGAGAGAGAAAGAGAGACAGAGAGAGAGAGACGGAGAGTGAGAGACAGGGAGAGAGAGAGAGACAGGCAGGGAGAGAGACAGATACAGATATAGAGAAAGAGACAGAGAGAGGGACAGAGAGAGAGAAAGAGCGACAGAGAGAGACTCAGAGAGAGAGCGACAGAGAGAGACTCAGAGAGAGAGGGACAGAGAGAGACTCAGAGAGAGAGGGACAGAGAGCGGGTGGAATTTCTGAATGATTGGATCTGGTGGAGTTTGTGTGAGTTGATGAAATGAGGAGTTGAGCGGAGATGGGGATTGTCCAGATGTTGATCCGGGATTTGGGGATTATGTCCGGAAAGCAGATGTTCCGGCTCTACCCAGGATTACCGGAGATTTCGGATCGTTTGCGGAGATTGGAAATGGCCAGGTTCAGAGTGGGGAGAGGAAAGAGGAGGGGGAGGGAAGAAGGGAGGAGCGAGGGAGAAGTGAGGGAGGGAGAGAGCAGGGAGGGAGGGACAGAAGGAAAGAACGAAGGAGGGGGCGAGGGAGGAGTGAGGGAGCGAGAGAGGGAGGGGGAGGGAGCGAAAGAGGGAAGGGGAGGGAGTGAAAGAGGGAGGGGAGGGAGAGGAAAGGACGGGGAGCGAAAGGGAAGGAGGGGGTGGGAGAGGGAAGGAGGGGGTGGGAGAGGGAAGGAGGGAGGAGTGAGGGAAGGACAGAGGGAAAGAATGAGGTGGGGTGAGGGAGGGAGGGAAGGAGGAGTGGGGGGAGGGAGAGAGAGAGGGAGGGAGGAGTAGGGAGGGAGGAAGGGGGAAGGAGAGAGAGAGATGGGGAGATCGGAGTGAGGGATGGAAGGAGGGAGACAGGGAAGGGAGGGACAGAGAGCAGGTAGGATGAAGGGAGAGAGGGAGGGACAGAAGGACGACAGAGGAAGGGAGGGAGGGACAGAGGGAAGGAGGACTGAGGAGAGAGGGATGGAGGGAGGGACAGAGGCAGCAAGGGAGGGACAGAGACAGCGAGGGAGGAGCAAGGGAAGGGCAGAGGGAGGGGCAAAGACAGCGAGGGAGGGACAGAGGGAGGAGCTGGATTACAGGCGAGTTCCTACACCCATAAATAACTCTCCCCCTGGCGTTGTCCCTCTGTCTGCTCCGGAAACGGGACGCTGACGGACCCTCCGGCAGCCCGGATCGAGGAGGAGGGGAACGGCGGAGGACGGAGGGCCGGAAGATCTGAGTCGGGAGTACCGGGAGCCGCTGGCGACGCTGGCCCAGCAGTGTGTGAGGATGCAGAACGCACTGGGACCTGCCTGTATCTTCCTGAGGAAGAGCATGGCTGACAAGCATGTGGTGAGGAGCGAGGCGAGGCTCACAGCTACAACGCTGACCCCCCCCCCCTCGCTACAACGCTGAACCCCCCCTCGCTACAACGCTGAACCCCCCCCTCGCTACAACGCTGAACCCCCCCTCGCTACAACGCTGAACCCCCCCACCTCGCTACAACGCTGACCCCCCCCTCGCTGCAACGCTGACCCCCCCCTCGCTACAACGCTGACCCCCCCCTCGCTGCAACGCTCACCTCCTCCCCCTCGCTGCAACGCTGACCCCCCCCCTCGCTACAACGCTGACCCCCCCCTCGCTGCAACGCTGACCCCCCCCTCGCTACAACGCTGACCCCCCCCTCGCTGCAACGCTCACCTCCTCCCCCTCGCTGCAACGCTGACCCCCCCCCTCGCTACAACGCTGACCCCCCCCTCGCTGCAACGCTCACCTCCTCCCCCTCGCTACAACGCTGAACCCCCCCCTCGCTACAACGCTGAACCCCCCCCTCGCTACAACGCTGAACCCCCCCCTCGCTACAACGCTGAACCCCCCCCTCGCTACAACGCTGACCCCCCCCTCGCTACAACGCTGACCCCCCCCTCGCTGCAACGCTCACCTCCTCCCCCTCGCTACAACGCTGAACCCCCCCCTCGCTGCAACGCTGACCCCCCCCTCGCTGCAACGCTGACCCCCCCCCTCGCTACAACGCTGAACCCCCCCCTCGCTACAACGCTGAACCCCCCCCTCGCTACAACGCTGACCCCCCCCTCGCTACAACGCTGAACCCCCCCCTCGCTGCAACGCTGACCCCCCCTCGCTGCAACGCTGACCCCCCCCTCGCTACAACGCTGACCCCCCCCTCGCTGCAACGCTCACCTCCTCCCCCTCGCTGCAACGCTGAACCCCCCCTCGCTACAACGCTGAACCCCCCCCCCTCGCTGCAACGCTGAATCCCCCCTCGCTACAACGCTGAACCCCCCCTCGCTACAAC
>NW_027650718.1:0-48878 GCF_965287045.1 Carcharhinus amblyrhynchos
GGGGGGTGGGGAGGTTTGGTGGGGTAGGGGGGTGGGGAGGTTTGGTGGGGTAGGGAGGTTGGTGGGGTAGGGGGGTGTGGGAGGTTTGGTGGGGTAGGGGGGTGGGGAGGTTTGGTGGGGTAGGGAGGTTTGGTGGGGTAGGGGGGTGGGGAGGTTTGGTGGGGTAGGGGGTGGGGAGGTTTGGTGGGGTAGGGAGGTTTGGTGGGGTAGGGGGGTGGGGAGGTTTGGTGGGGTAGGGGGGTGGGGAGGTTTGGTGGGGTAGGGAGGTTTGGTGGGGTAGGGGGTGGGGAGGTTTGGTGGGGTAGGGGGGTGGGGAGGTTCGGTGGGGTAGGGGGTGGGGAGGTTCGGTGGGGTAGGGGGGTTCGGTGGGGTAGGGGGTGGGGAGGTTCGGTGGGGTAGGGGGGTTCGGTGGGGTAGGGGGGTGGGGAGGTTCGGTGGGGTAGGGAGGTGGGAGGTTCGGTGGGGTAGGAGGGTGGGAGGTTCGGTGGGGTAGGGGGGTTCGGTGGGGTAGGGGGGTGGGGAGGTTCGGTGGGGTAGGGGGGTTCGGTGGGGTAGGGGGGTGGGGAGGTTCGGTGGGGTAGGGGGGTGGGGAGGTTCGGTGGGGTAGGGGGGTGGGGAGGTTCGGTGGGGTAGGGGGTGGGGAGGTTCGGTGGGGTAGGGGGGTGGGGAGGTTCGGTGGGTAGGGGGGTGGGGAGGTTCGGTGGGGTAGGGGGGTGGGGAGGTTCGGTGGGGTAGGGGGGTGGGGAGGTTCGGTGGGGTAGGGGGGTGGGGAGGTTCGGTTTGGTAGGGGGGGTGGGGAGGTTCGGTGGGGTAGGGGGGTGGGGAGGTTCGGTGGGGTAGGGGGGTGGGGAGGTTCGGTGGGGTAGGGGGGTGGGGAGGTTCGGTGGGGTAGGGGGGTGGGGAGGTTCGGTGGGTAGGGGGGTGGGGAGGTTTGGTTTGGTAGCGGGGTGGGGAGGTTTGGTTTGGTAGCGGGGTGGGGAGGTTTGGTTTGGTAGCGGGGTGGGGAGGTTTGGTTTGGTAGCGGGGGTGGGGAGGTTCGGTGGGGTAGGGGGGTGGGAGGTTCGGTTTGGTAGGGGGGGTGGGGAGGTTCGGTTTGGTAGGGAGTGGGGAGGTTCGGTTTGGTAGCGGGGTGGGGAGGTTTGGTAGGGGGGTGGGAGGGTTTGGTGGGGTAGGGGGGTGGGGAGGTTTGGTTCCTTACGTGGTACGGCTTCTCTCCGGTGTGAATGCGAATGTGACTCTTCAGTGTCTGGAGGTGTCGGAAGCGGGTTCCGCAGGTCTCACAGGGATATGGCTTCTCTCCGGTGTGGATCAGGACGTGGGCTCGAAGGTGAGCGACCTAAGCATGAACATAAAAAAGTGAACTCCTGCATTTATATAGCGCCATTTACATATTAAAATATCCCTCACAGGTAACAGGAACAGGCCATTCGGCCCAGCCAATCTGTGCTGACACACAGGCCTCCCCAATATTTCCTTTCCTCTGTGCGGTCCCTGTCCCTCTGTCTGTCCAGGTGCCTCTTGAAGCTTGTAACAGAATCTGCTTCCTCCACCTCCTCCGGCAGCATGTTCCAGTCATTCATCACCCTCTAACCTGCCCCTTACATCTCTTTCAAACCTTCTCCCTCTCAACCTGTGCCCCCGAGTAAATGACCTCTCGGCCACGGGAAGGTCATGTAACTTTCCACACTATCCAAGCCTCCATCCGGTCCCCCCCTCGTCCTCCGACGCTCCACTGAAAACAATCCCACTTTGTTCAACACTTCTTCATAATCGCACACCAAGCTACACAACAGGACATTAAACAGTCTATTAAAGAGGATGGCTTTAACAGGAGAGAGTGCGGTGGGAATCAGGGGATGCTCAAGAGGCCAGAATTGGAGAAGCGCAGAGATCACAGAAGGTTTTAGGGGGGTTACAGAGATAGGGACGGGGTGTAGGGGGCTGGAGGAGGTTACAGAGATAGGGAGGGGGTGTAGGGGCTGGAGGAGGTTACAGAGATAGGGAGGGGGTGTAGGGGACTGGAGGAGGGTTACAGAGATAGGGAGGGAGTGTAGTGGCTGGAGGAGGTTACAGAGATAGGGAGGGGGTGTAGGGGACTGGAGGGGATTACAGAGATTGGGAGGGGGTGTAGGGGACTGGGGGGGTGGTTACAGAGATAGGGAGGGGTTGTGGGGGGCTGGAGGAGGGTTACAGAGATAGGGAGGGAGTGTAGTGGCTGGAGGAGGTTACAGAGATAGGGACGGGGTGTAGGGGCTGGTAGAGGTTAGAGAGATAGGGAGTGGGTGTAGAGGCTGGAGGTGGTTAGAGAAATAGGAAGGGGGTGTAGGGGACTGGAGGAGGTTAGAGATAGGGAGGGGTTGTGGGGGGCTGGAGGGGATTCAGAGATGGGGGGGGTTGAAGGGGGTTACAGAGGTAAGGAGGGGGTGTAGGGGCTGGAGGGGATTACAGGAGGGGATGAAATCCCAGGACGGATTTGAAAGCAAGGATATAATTTTGAATTGACAAGATTAGTTAGAGAGAGCCAGTGTGGGTCTGTGGGCCCGGGGCTGCCAGTGAGTAGAGGACAGGACATCACGGACCCTGACTGTGCTGGTCAGGATGTGGGGAAGGGCTGCTGTACTCGGACAGGATAGCTCCAGTTCAGTGCCACACCAGGCTGCCCCAGTGCCCTGCGCTCACTCCAATCACTCACCTGCACAAACCTCGCTCCACACGTCTCACACTTGTATGGCTTCTCCCCAGAGTGAATGCGAGTGTGCGTCTTGAGGTTGGCTGGCCGGTTAAACTGTGCCCCGCACACGTTACAACGATAGGGCTTTTCACCTGGAACAGATTAGACATTCGTTCCCTAGTGTTCAGTCTTTCACACACCATTTTCAGCCTGGTGCCTTACTCCCTTCCCCCAGACAAACCTACCTCACTCCGTCTGGGAGGGCCACCAGACAGAAAAACTCACTCAAATTAACTCAGCGGATGCCAGGGGTAGACAGAGAATCCCCACGGTGCAGGAAGAGGCCCTTCAGCCCATCGAGCTTGCACCGACAACAATCCCACCCAGGCCCTGTTTCTGTAACCCCCACACATTTACCCCCCTGACACTAAGGGGCAATTTAACACAGCCAATGCAGCTAAAATGCACATCTTGCAGAGTGTGGGAGGAAACCGGACTCCTGGAGGAAACTCACGCAGACACGGGGAGAACGTGCAGACTCCACATAGACACTGACCTGAGCCGGGAACCGAACCCATGTCCCTGGCGCTGAGAGGCAGCAGTGCTAACCCACTGTGTCAGTGGATTATTGGAAATGTCAGAGCTCTGATTGTTCAGAGGCCTGTGCTGATGCTCTGGGGGAGCGGGATGGCGGCTCAAATCCTACCCTGGCAGCTGATTAATGAATCTGAACTGAGAAGTTGGTCTTCCAAAACTATTGATTATCATAAAAAGTCTATCTGAACCAGATGGCACAGTGGATTAGCACTGCTGCCTCACAGCGCCAGGGCCCGGGTTCAATTCCCAGCTTGGGTCAGTGTCTGTGTGGAGTCTGCATGTCCTCCCCATGTCTGTGTGGGTTTCCCCTGGGTGCTCCAGTTTCCTCCCCAGGTCTGAAGATGTGTAGATTAGGTGGATTGGCCATACCAAATTGTCCCTTAGTGTCCAAAGATGTGTAGGTTAGGGTGGATTGGCCATGCTAAATTGCCCCTTAGTGTCCAAAGATGTGCAGGTTAGGCGGATTGGCCGTGCTAAATTGCCCCTTAGTGTCCAAAGATGTGTAGGTTAGGGTGGATTGGCCATGATAAATTGTCCCTTAGTGTCCAAAGATGTGTAGATTAGGTGGATTGGCCATGCTAAATTGTCCTTAGTGTCCAAAGATGTGCGGGTTAGGGGGATTAGCCATGCTAAATTGTCCCTTAGTGTCCAAAGATGTGCGGGTTAGGATGGATTGGCGGGATAAATACGTGGGGTTATGGGGATAGGGCCTGAGTAAGATGCTCTATCAGAGACCCGATGGGCAGAACGGTCTCCTTCTGTTCTGTGGGGATTGTATGAACTGCCCTGGTGGGATTCGAACCCGGGTTCCTAGAGCATTACCCTGGGGTCTGAGGGTTACTAACCCAGTGACAATAGCACTATGCCTCTGCTATGCCTCCCTCTGGCCAGGTGTCCCCCCACCCCCCATCCTCCCCAGTGTATGGCCCGCAATCCCCCTCCCCCCTCAACATAGGGCCGCACCCACCACCCCCCCCCCAACCCAGCGTATGGCCACCTCCCCCCTCCTCCCCAGTGTTCAACCTGCAATCCCCTCTCCCCTCGCACCAGCACACGGCCGCACCCCCCTCCCTCACCCAGTGTACGACCTGCAATCCCCCCTCCCCCCGCCAGCACACAGCCGCACCCCCCTCCCCCACCCAGTGTACGACCTGCAATCCCCCCTCCCCCCAGCATACGGCCGCATCCCCTCCCTCCCTCACCCAGGTGCCTCACCTGTGTGAACAGTCTTGTGACTGGCCAGGTTGCCCTTGTAGCGGAAGGCTGCCTGGCACATGTCGCACTTGTAGGGTTTGTCATCGCTGTGGACCCCCAGGAAGTGTTGCTGCAGCGAGTCCTCGTCCGAGAGCTTCAGCTCACAGGTGCTGCAGGAGAAGAGGCCGTTCTCTGCGAGGGAAAAACCATCCACCCCGTCAACACTTCACCAACATCGCACCGCACTCTCTCACCATCTCAGCACGGCGAGGGGAGACCTCAGCGAAACACACAACATTCCCGGGGCGGGGGGCTTCGCCAGGGCGTGACACCAAGAGGCTGGTGACCACCCCCACCCCAAATTCCAGAGCACAGAGTCTCAAGAGCAGGGGTCACCCACTTTGGACCATGACGAGGAGGAATTCTTTTCACCCTAACCAGAGATCTGTATCACTCCACCATCGACAAGAATTATCGAATCCCTCCAGTGCAGGAGGCCATTCAGCCCCTCGAGTCCACACTGACTCTCTCATTTTACCCAGGCTCCCTTTCCCATCTCATCCCCACGACCCCACACGTTTAGCGCACCCAATGCACCTAACCCGCACATCTTTGGAGTGTGGGAGGAAACCGGAGTGCCTGGAGGAAACCTATGCAGACATGGGGAGAATGTGCAGACTCTGTACAGACAGTGACCCGAGCCCGGGAATCGAACCCGGGACCCTGGCACTGTGAGACAGCAGCACTAACCCACTGTGTCACCGTGCCGCTGGGATTGAACCCGGGTCCCTGGCGCTGTGAGGCAGCAGCGCTAACCCACTGTGTCACCGTGCCGCTGGGATTGAACCTGGGTCCCTGTGAGGCAGCAGCGCTAACCCACTGTGTCACCGTGCCGCTGGGATTGAACCTGGGTCCCTGTGAGGCAGCAGCGCTAACCCACTGTGTCACCGTGCCGCTGGGATTGAACCTGGGTCCCTGTGAGGCAGCAGCGCTAACCCACTGTGTCACCGTGCCACTGGGATTGAACCCGGGTCCCTGTGAGACAGCAGCGCTAACCCACTGTGTCACCGTGCCGCTGGGATTGAACCCGGGTCCCTGTGAGGCAGCAGCGCTAACCCACTGTGTCACCGTGCCGCTGGGATTGAACCCGGGTCCCTGTGAGACAGCAGCGCTAACCCACTGTGTCACCGTGCCACTGGGATTGAACCCGGGTCCCTGTGAGGCAGCAACGCTAACCCACTGTGTCACCGTGTCGCCCAAGAGAAAGATCTTTGGGAAATAAAGGATAATTCCAGATGGGGCGACACGGTGGTTAGCATGGCTGCCTCACAGCGCCAGGGATCTGGGTTCGATTCCCAGCTTGGGTCACTTTCTGTGCGGAGTTTGCACGTTCCCCCCTCCCCCCCCCCCCACCCGTGTCTGCATGGGTTTTCTCCAAGTGTTCTGGTTTCCTCTCACAATCCAAAGATGTGCGGGTTAGGTGCATTGGGCATGCTAAATTACCCCTTACTGTGAGGGGAACATGGAGGGTAAATGCGTGGGGATAGGGATCGTTATCAATGTATGTTTGGTGGACCAAATGGTCTCCTTCTGCACCGTAGGGATTCTATGATAGGGGGATAAGGCGTGGGTAAGAGAATTTGGATTTGAGAATCAGCCATGATCACATTGAATGGGTGTGGGGCAGGCTGGAAGGGCGAACGCTCTCGCTGCGGCAGTGCAGCACTTCCTCAGCACCACGCTGGCAGCGCCAGACTGGATGTGGCATCTTCAGACTCCAGAGAACAGTCTGGAGCCCACAGGCCACCCCCACCGCTCCGCGACCACCACCGCCCCCCCCCGACCAACCTCCCCCCACCACAACCTCCTCCCCACCCCCAACCCTCCCCCCAACCCCAAATCCCCGGGAGCGCCCGTCCCTGCTCACCTGAGCCGCTGTCCGAGAATTCCAGGTGGTATTCCGGGATTTCCTCCCCGGGGTGGGAGACCAGGATGTGGTGGTAGAGCTCGGAGCTGTGCTCGAAGGGTAGCTGGCACACGGAGCAGACAGAGCAGCCCCCGGAATCCCGGGAATCGGACGATGACCTGGTCGGGAAGGAACGGGCAGTGTTAGTCCCGGCAACAACGGAAGGGCGAAGGGGATCCAGCCCACACCGTCAATCCAGCTGGAATAGGGTACTGACGGAAGCATCTGAGGTGAATTCGTGCGCCCTCGGCACCGACCCCCCCCCCACAGGGCGGCGCGCGCCCTCGGCACCGACCCCCCCACAGGGCGGCACGCCCTCGGCACCGACCCCCCCCCACAGGGCGGCGCGCGCCCTCGGCACCGACCCCCCCCACAGGGCGGCGCGCGCCCTCGGCACCGACCCCCCCCACAGGGCGGCGCGCCCTCGGCACCGACCCCCCCCACAGAGCGGCGCGCGCCCTCGGCACCGACCCCCCCCCCACAGGGCGGCGCGCCCTCGGCACCGACCCCCCCCACAGGGCGGCGCGCGCCCTCGGCACCGACCCCCCCCCACAGGGCGGCGCGCCCTCGGCACCGACCCCCCCCACAGAGCGGCGCGCGCCCTCGGCACCGACCCCCCCCACAGGGCGGCGCGCCAGTACAAGATGGACAGTGGGGTGAAAAACATTCCAAGTTAAGCTGGTACTTGCAGGGGTTCTGTCTGGATATAATTTCTCTCGTGGAAGGGAATGGAAGTCTGGAACATCCTTTCTCCTGCAGGATCGCTTGGTGGGGAAGTCGGAAATGGGGAGGGGTGGGTGCGGCTGGATGCAAAGTAGGTGCAGATACAGAACAGCCATGTTCTGAATGAATGATAGAACAGGCTAGAGAGGCTGAATGGCCTCCTGTCACTCCTCCTCACTTACCGACTGACGGCCTTCTTGCGAGTCGCGCCCTCGTCCTCGGTCTCGTCCTCCATGTTGGTGGAGCTCTCATCGCTGCTGCTCCCGCTGCCGCTGGCTGCGTGGCCACTGCGGGTGTACAGGGGCTCGGGGGAACAGGAGCCCGTGCCCCCCCCTTGCTCCTTCGCCGTCTGCCGCTGGGAGTTCAGGATGATGAATTTGTACTTCTTCCAGTTGCAGGCCTTGGGGTCGGGAGCGGGGGGGTTCTGGGAGGGGGGGCTGCAGTCCAGCGTGGCGCTCTGCGACTCGGTGGGGGAGTTGGGGCAACAGTCGGAGCGCGTGGGGCTATCCGGAGCGGGAAGGGCTGCCTTGCCGTTCTTCTGATCGTCGCGGGCCTCGGGCCTGTCCGCGGAGGCCTCGTCCTGGGGCGCCGCCAAGGTGGGGGCCTCCGAGCGGGGCTCGGGCCTGCTCCCTGCGCAGGTGCCCGGGCCTCCCCGCCAGCTGCTCCTGCCCTCGCCCCAGTGGGCCCCCCCCTCCTGCCGGGGCCCGCCCGCAACCTTGCGCGGAGCCAGGCACCCATCGGGGAAGCGGAAGGCCGATTCCGGGAAGTAGCCGCGGCCTCCAGCTGACAGGCCCGTCAGCAGGTGGGGCGGGCGGCCTGGGAAGAGAGACCGGGACGGGACAAAAGGGAGAGCACCGTTCTCTGTGCTGAGGGAGCAGGCCAGGCTCCGGCCTAGCGGATAGTCCAGAGACTTCAGGTAGGTGTGGATGTGCGGAACACTGTAATAGTAAAAGAAACATTTCAGCACATTTAACAACATGGCAGCTAAATTTTACACAGCAAGATCCCACAAGCAGCAATGCACTCAGGACCAGGGTATCTGCTTCAGTTAGATTCTGACAGTGCGGCGCTCCCTCAGCACTGACCCTCTGACAGGGCGGCGTTCCCTCAGCACTGACCCTCTGACAGGGCGGCGTTCCCTCAACACCGACCCTCTGACAGTGCGGCGCTCCCTCAGCACTGACCCTCTGACAGGGCGGCGTTCCCTCAGCACTGACCCTCTGACAGGGCGGCGTTCCCTCAACACCGACCCTCTGACAGTGCGGCACTCCCTCAGCACCGACCCTCTGACAGTGCGGCGTTCCCTCAGCACCGACCCTCCAACAGGGCAGCACTCCCTCGGCACTGACCCTCTGACAGGGCGGCGCTCCCTCAGCACCGACCCTCTGACAGGGCGGTGCTCCCTCAGCACCGACCCTCTGACAGGGCGGCGCTCCCTCAGCACCGACCCTCTGACAGGGCGGCGCTCCCTCAGCACCGACCCTCTGACAGGGCGGCGCTCCCTCAGCACCGACCCTCTGACAGGGCGGCGCTCCCTCAGCACCGACCCTCTGACAGGGCGGCGCTCCCTCAGCACCGACCCTCTGACAGGGCGGCGCTCCCTCAGCACCGACCCTCTGACAGGGCGGCGCTCCCTCAGCACCGACCCTCTGACAGGGCGGCGCTCCCTCAGCACCGACCCTCTGACAGGGCGGCGCTCCCTCAGCACCGACCCTCTGACAGGGCGGCGCTCCCTCAGCACCGACCCTCTGACAGGGCGGCGCTCCCTCAGCACCGACCCTCTGACAGGGCGGCGCTCCCTCAGCACCGACCCTCTGACAGGGCGGCGCTCCCTCGGCACTGACCCTCTGACAGTGCGGCGCTCGGATAGCATCCTGCTTTACCTGAAACGCGCGAAACTGCGACAGGTATCTGCTACATGGTCCATCTGTAGGTAAGCAGCAGCTGTCAGCACCTCCGTGACGGAGCCCAGCTCCAGGGGCAGGCAGGACGTGTACATAAACTCCAGTAGCACGCGGAAACCAGCCGCGCTGATCCCACACGGGAGCGTCAGCAAGCTGACGTGTCTCTTTGCCTGATCGGAGAAGATCGAATAGAAGAACCCGCTGCGTGCCGGACAGGGTGGAGGGTGGGGAGGGGGGAGGAAACAAGAGATCAGCAGCTGTTAAAATTCATCAAATCATTATACACTTCCTCATTTGAGTCACAAGTAGGTGGACACTGCAATGAAGTCAATGTGAAAATCCCCTGGTCGCCACACTCCAGTGCCTGTTCGGGCCAATGCATTGTAACCAGCACGTCTTTCAGACCATGGGGGAAATTGGAACACCTGGAGGAAACCCACACAGACACAGGGAGAACATGCAGAGTCCACATAGACAGTGACCCTGTAACTTTCTCTGTTCTTTCAGTCTGCACCCACCACAATCCCATCCAGGTCCTATTCCCGTAACTCCACGTAGACAGTGACCCGAGGCTGGAATCGAACTCGATCGCTAAATCCACCCTGCCATGCCTCGTGGTCTAGTTCCTAACATGAGAGGCTTCTCCTACCAAGAGAGACCATATCATCTGGGTTTGCATTTCTTTGCGTTTAGATGATTGAGGGCTGACCTTACTAAGAAATATAGAATTCTGAGGGGACTTCTCAGAGTAGATGGTGAGATGTTGTGGATGGTGGAAGGGTCCTGAACAAGGGGACACTGCTACAAGATTAAGGGATGGTCATTTAAAACTGAAATTTCTTCTCATTGAGGGTGGGGAATCTTGGGCATTCTCTGCCCCAAAGGGTGTTGGAGGCCGAAAGAGGTGACAGGCCCTTGGTTCGAGGAGAGGGTGCGATGGGAGGACAGAGAGGTTTAGAGAGGAGATTCCTGAGCCTGCGGCCTCGACAACTGAAGGTTACATGTCCTCCCCCCCGACAGTGGGATTGGAGGTCTAGACAGACAAGTGGGCACAGTTAGCGGAGGGCAGAGTTTGCCCAGCTTGCAGAGGAGATAGGACGGGGGTTAAGGTGTGAAGGCTATTTGACCAGGAGGAACGTGCATCAGCCAAGACTGGGTGGGAGAAGTACACCAGGACTCTCCCTCAAAACCAACCATCCCACTGACAGCACAGTTGTTAGCTCTGCTGCCGCATGATGCCAGGGACCCAGGTTCGATTCCCAGCGTGGAACACTGTCTATGCAGAGTCTGCACATTCTCCCCGTGTCTGTGTGGGTTTCGTCCGGGTGCTCCGGTTTCCTCCCACAGTCCGAAAGACCTGCTGGTTAGGTGCTAATTTCTGCCTCGGTGTTACCAGAACAGGCGTTGGAGTGTGACGCTAGGGGATTTTCACAGTAACTTCAATGCAGTGTTAACACTTGTGACACTAATAAATAAACGTGAAGAAACACCATCGAGTGTTTGGGACCTAAACTAGAGTGAAGCAACGCCAAGCAGCTTACAGAGTCTCCCGGGGGGGGACCTGTTCCACAGACGGACACACTCGCCCAGCCCTTCCCTCCGCCTACCTGCAGGCAATGAGCACTGCCTTGTGGGCCTTGAACTCTTCCCCGTCCACCAAGACCTTGACGTCGGTGAGGATCTCCCGTTTCCTCATCTCGTTCAGATTCAGCATCATGTCCGTGGAGTGCCGAGTGAACTCTTTCACGTAACTCTCTGGTTTCGATCCCATCTTCATCTGAGGCCAAGGCGGCGGGAAAGAAAAGGGGGAAAGAATCAGCAACGGCCCAAACTGCACAAAGAAACACCACCCCCATATTAATAGGTTCATTCCTGGGACACGGGCGTCACTACCTGGGCCCAGCATTCAGTGCCCATCCCTAGTTACCCTTAGGGGGCAGCTAGTTGAGAGTCAACCACATTGCTGTGGCTCTGGAGTCACATGAAAGCCAGACTGGGGTAAGGACGGCAGATTTCCTTCCCTAAAGAGACATTGGAGGGGGCAGTACCATGGTTAGGACTGCTGCCTCAAAGTGCCAGGGACCCAGGTTCAATTCCAGTCTTGGGTCACCATCTGTGTAGAGTTTGCATGTTCTCCCCACATCTGTGTGGGTTTCCTCCCGTTTCCCCTCAGTCCAAAAGATGTGCAGGTTAGGTGGATTGGCCATGCTAAATTGCCCCTTAGTGTCCAAAGATGTGCAGGTTAGGTGGATTGGCCATGCTAAATTGCCCCTTAGTGTCCAAAGATGTGCAGGTTAGGTGGATTGGTCATGCATGTGTCAGGGGGATTAGTACGGTAAATATGAGAGGTTACAGTGATAGGGCCTGGGTGGGATTGTGGTCGGTGCAGACTTGATGGGCCAAATGGCCTCCTTCCGCACTGTAGGGATTCTATTCTATTCTACAAATTCCGCTGTCTACCACGGCAGGATTTGAACCCGGGTGGCCGAAACATTAGCCGAGTTTCCGGATTAATAATCTAGTGACGATACCACTAGGCGAATCGCCTTGCCTCATTCTGCACTGTAGGGATGGTATGGGATAGCAGAGTGGGCCAGAGGGACTGAATGGCCTTCTCCTGCACCCAGTTCCTGTGTTCTTACATCAGTGGACAAATAATCACCTTCGCCCGGACAGAGTCAAAATCCACACAGCCAACTTCGCCCTGACAAGATTCTGGGCACAAGGGAGCCACCCAGCACCCACCCACGCCAGGGACGGAGGCCACTCACAGCGAGGCCCATCCCTCAAGAGCAAATTGCAAGGTCAAACTCACGAGACGTCACCGGCTCCCATTCCCAGAGGGAACGCTGCCACAAAGCTGACTTCAGTCCCGGAATAAACAACAGAAACAAAACCAAAAATCCGTGTCGGGACTTCCAGGCTGCGGAAGCAGTGATGGCTGCAGTCCCGGGAGGGGAGGGGAGGGGGCTGGGATCATGGACAATGAAGGAATCTCCGGGATCATTGTGACGTACAGTCAGAGATCCTGGGGCAGGAAGCAGCACCATATACACACACACACACACACAGACACACACACACACACACAGACTGTTAACGACGCAGCTTAAATAGAAGCGGGTACGAGGAACCTGGCCAGCAAGTTTAACACAAAGGGCTACTTGCATTGATATAGCGCCTGTCACCGCCTCGAGACATCCAATTCAGGCAATCACGATAGCCAATTTGGATAGAGCGAGGTCCCACAGGCAGCAATGGGAAAACAACCATATAACCTGATTTCTTTTTAAGATGCAGGCTGAAGGATAAGGTCCCAAAACAGTGGCACAGAATCTTTGACATCAACTCCACTGGGCAGACTCTCTGACAGGGCGGCGCTCCCTCGGCACCGACCCTCTGACAGGGCGGCGCTCCCTCGGCACCGACCCTCTGACAGGGCGGCGCTCCCTCGGCACCGACCCTCTGACAGGGCGGCGCTCCCTCGGCACCGACCCTCTGACAGGGCGGCGCTCCCTTGGCACTGCACTGGGGAGGGCCTGTACTCGGTGTAAGGGATTGCGACCTTGCTGTGTGTCATCCAGTTGTGATGTTTTCTACATTACAATGGTGACTATTTCGGGATGGGGAGGGGAGGTATTTTGGGTCACTGGGTGCGATAGAAAAGCTGCGTTTCTCTTACCTGTTGCTTTGACTTCTCCCTGGGGAATTCAGAGGGACATTGGCCAGCCAAAAGGTACCTGGATTGGCGGGGAAAGAAAAACTAAATCAGGCTGTGAGAGCAATGTATCTCCACGCAGACCTGCTGCTGCCCACTGCCATCCCCCAGCAGGACAGACTGCGCCCCACCCCACCCTGGGGAACCTTCAGGTGAAGTAACATCCTCTTCGATCTGTTCCTTGCCACTAACCACACTCACACCAGATCACAAGCCTTGCACGCACGCACACACACACACACACCCCTTTGGAACTATTGCCACCGCCTTGGGAAATAACGGCACCTCAGGGAAACTGAAGGCTCAAAGGAAATTTAACAGACATCCTTTCCGTGTCTGGGATTCTCCAGCACGTCCTGACCAAGGCTGCAAGAAACTATAAAGGGTCACGAACGTAGCACAGTCCCATTGCGCAAACCACCCCCCCCCCCCCCATTCCATTGGCTCCGTCTACACTTCCCGCTGCCTCGGGAAAAGCAGCCTGTATAATCAAGGGCTCCACGCACCCCGGTCATTCTCCCTTCCACTTTCTTCCATTGGGAAAAAGATACAAAAGTCTGAGATCACATACCGACCGACTCATGAACAGCTTCTTCCCTGCTGCCATCAGACTTTTGAATGGACATACCTTGCATTAAGTTGATCTTTCTCTACACCCTAGCTGTGACTGTAACGCTGTGCTGTACCTGTTCTGGGAGTGTTTGATGGGGGACAGTGTAGAGGGAGCTTTACTCTGTATCTAACCCCGTGCTGTACCTGTCCTGGGAGTGTTTGATGGGGACAGTGTAGAGGGAGCTTTACTCTGCATCTAACCCCGTGCTGTACCTATCCTGGGAGTGTTTAATGGGGGACAATGCAGAGGAAGGTTTACTCAGTGTCTGACCCTGTGCTGAGTGATTTGAGCAGCACCGACAACCCCAAGTTGTGAAGTAAAACAGATCTTAAGAAATGACACAGGAGACGGTAACAGAGGAGGAGATGCAAGACTGAAACTCCCCTACAATCTCAAAGGGCAGAGGGAGACAGTGGTTAACTCTCAGACCAGGGACCTGGTTTCGATTCCAGTCTCGAGCCGCTGTCTGTGCCGAGTTTGCACATTTTCCCCCGTGTCTGTATGAGTTTCCTACCACAGTCTTAAGATGTGTGGGTTAGGTTGATTGGCTGTGCTAAGTTGTCCCTTAGCGCCTTGGGACTAGCAGGCTAAATAAACGAGGAGAGGGCCAGGGTGGGATAGTGGTCAGTGTGGACTCGAATGGCCTCCTCCTGCACCGCAGGGATTCTATGATTCTCTCTGACACGTCCTCAGCCATTTAGGTGGGCAGGGGCATGAGATATCACTCCCAAAGTCAGTGAGGCTATCACCCACTCCCACCCCCCAACCCCGGAGCGTGCTACTCACCCCCGCCTGCCCGAGACCCTGTCTCGGGTGTTGCAAAGCCGAGAGAAACTCTCCTGCCAGGGTGAGAGACGAAGGCTTCCATGCAACGCACGAGGATGGAGCGCGAGAGGGTCATTGACCGAGGCTCTCCCAACTGAACCGAGCGGACAAATCCTGGATCCGGCCAGGAAGCGCCACTTAGAATCCGCTCCAGAAGAAGTGAGTGCTCTCACATCCTGTTTCCCTTGGCTGACGCAGGTGCTGATAAGGGATGTGGAGAGTTTGGAGGGGAGGTTGGGGGGGGTTGGGGTAGGAATTAAGTGTTATATTTAGCTCCTCAGGATGGAGGACCAGCCGCGATCAAAGTGACGCCTAAACTTTGGAAAGAGCAACATTTCTTTATAAAACAGGGATTACCAGGGAAAGGATTGTCGGCAGGACAAGACGCCATTCGGCCCATCCTGTCCCGTGCCGTTATATCACACCCACACTCAGCGAACCACCAAAACGTGCAGCCATCCACTGCCAAATAGCCAGTCACTGGGTGAGCTGTTGGCCAGTGGAACCTGAACCACCCTGAACTTTGACTTCACTTATCATTGTCACCTGTACTGGGATAATGCCTGGGTCAGTGGTTAGAACTGCTGTCTCACAGCGCCAGGGACACAGGTTCGATTCCCGGCCTCGGGTCACCGTCTGTGTGGAGTCTGCACCTTCTCCCCGTGTCTGCGTGGGTTTCCTCCGGGTGCTCCGGTTTCCTCCCACAGTCCAAAGATATGCAGGTTAAGGTGGATTGGCCATGCTGAATTGACTCAGTGTCAGGCAATCAGCAGGATAACTATGTGGGGTTACTGGAAAAGGGGCCTGGTTGGGATTGCGGTCGGCTCAAACTTGATGGGCCGAACGGCCTTCTCTGTAGGAATTCTATTCTGTAGTGAAAAGTAATGTTTCTTGCGCGCTGTACAGACAAAGCATTCCATTCATAGAGTACATGGGGGAATGAAAAGGAGAGAGTGTAGAATGTAGTGTTACAGTCATAGCAGGGTGCAGAGAAAGATCAACTTAGCGTGAGGTAGGTTCATTCAAAAGTCTGATGACAGCAGGGAAGAAGCTGTTCTTGAGTCAGTTGTACAGATTTTTATATCTTTTTCCTGACAGAAGAGAGAATGTCCGGGGCGCATAGGGTCCTTAATTATGCCTATGCTTTTCCCGAGACAGTGGGAAGTGTAGATGGAGTCTGTTAGCGGGAAGCTGGTTGACATAGAGTCATAGAGGTTTACAGCATGGAAACAGGCCCTTCAGCCCCACTTGCCCATGCTGCCCTTTGTTTTTAAACCCCTAAGCTAATCCCAATTGCCTGCATTTGGCCCATATCCCTCTATACCATCTTACCCATGTAACTGTCTTTTAAGACAAAACTGTACCCGCCTCTACTACTACCTCTGGCAACTTGTTCCAGACACTCACCATCCTGTCTTTGAAAAAAATTGCCCCTCTGGACCCTTTTGTATCTCTCCCCTCTCACCTTAAACTCATGCCCTCTAGTTTTAGACTCCCCTACCTTTGGGAAAAGATATTGACTATCTCGCTGATCTGTGCCCCTCATTATTTTATAGACCTCTATAACATCACCCCTCAGCCTCCTACGCTCCAGAGAAAAAAGTCCCAGTCTATCCAGCCTCTCCTTATAACTCAATCCATCAAGTCCCCATAGCATCCCAGTAAATCTTCTCTGCACTCTTTCTAGTTTAATAATATCCTTTCTATAATAGGGTGACCAGAACTGTACACAGTATTCCAAGTGTGGCCTTACCAATGTCTTGTACAACTTCAACAAGATGTCTCAACTCCTGTATTCAATGTTCTGACCGATGAAACCAAGCATGCTGAATGCCTTCTTCACCACTCTGTCCACCTGTGACTCCATTTTCAAGGAGCTATGAACAAGTACCCCTAGATCTCTTTGTTCTGTAACTCTGCCCAATGCCCTACCATTAACTGAGTAAGTCCTGCCCTGGTTCAATCTGCCAAGATGCATCACCTTGCATTTATCTAAATTAAACTCCATCTGCCATTCGTCAGCCCACTGGTCCAGTTGATCAAGATCCCACTGCTATTGGAAATACCACTGTCCGCTCTGCCACCAGTCTTAGTGTCATCTGCAAACTTACTAACCATGCTCCCTATAGTCTCATCCAAATCATTAATATAAAGGACAAAAAACAGTGGGCCCAGCACTGATCCCTGAGGCACACCGCTGGTCACAGGCTTCCAGTTTGAAACACAACCCTCTACAACCACCAAGAAGCCAATTTTATATCCATTTAGATTCCTCACCCTGGATCCCATGATATTTAACCTTATGCAACAACCTACCATGCAGTACCTTGTCAAAGGCCTTGCTAAAGTCCATGTTGACAACACCAACTGCACTGCCCTTATCTACCTTCTTGGTTACCCCTTCAAAAAACTCAATTACATTTGCGAGACATGATTTTCCATTCGCAAAGCCATGCTTACTATCCCTAATCAGTCCTTGCATCTCTAAATGCCTGTAGATCCTGTATCTCAAATACCTTCCAACAATTTAACCAGCGCAGATGTGAGGCTCACTGTAGTTCCCAGACTTTTCCCTGCAGCCCTTTTGAAACAAAAGGCACAACAACATTTGCCACACTCAGTGTGAAATTTGGACCTCAGAGGACCAGGACAGCAGCAACGGAACCCACTGGGAGCTGAGGAAAGATGCCACCAGGTGGGATATCCAGTTGGCGTGTGCCTGTGTTTTTCCGAGGGAACACTGTTTGGTTTCGCTCCATCTACTCAATGTCTCAGGCCCTTCCTGCTATTGTAGCAAGAACAGGAAGCAGCAAAGCCACTCACCCTGAACAGGGAACAGCTGTGTACCAATGTATAACAACGTCACGGTCATCAGAGAGCTACTCCAGCCTGCACAACACCACCACCTCCTCCCCCCCCCACCCCCACCACCTCTCCCAGACAGGCAGATCCCATCCTGCGCTGACTGATGCTGTCTTCCTGCCCAGCTGAGAAGGAGCCCCTCCCCGTGAAAGACTTCCTTTAGAGGGAGACCATTCAGCCCCTCTCAAGCCTGCTCCACTATTCAGTTCAAATCCGCACCTACCAGCGTCCCCCCCTCCCCCCCCCTCCCCCCACTCCCCGTGACAAACTGCTGCCTCACAGCACCAAGGACCCGGGTTTTGATTCCCGGCTCGGGTCACTGTCTGTGTTGAGTTTGCACGTTCTCCCCGTGTCTGCGTGGGTTTCCTCCCACAGTTTGAAAGACATGCTGGTTAGGTGCTAAATTCTCCAGAATGTGGCAACTGGGGCGCGGGGGGGGGGGGGGGGGGGGACTGTCACAGTAACTTCTTTGCAGTGTTAATGCAGGTCCACTTGTGACACTAATAAACAAGCTTAAACGCAAAACTTAACTAATTCCCGTTCCCAATAACAAAAATAAGCCATCGTTCTCAGTTTTCAGACTTTTAACTGACCCACAGCCTTGTCTGGTGGTTTGTGGAGGGGAATAGGAGGGGGGGGCAGTTCCAGATTCCCGCTTCCCCCTCTGCCTCCAATTCAAAGCTTTATTTATTAAACACACGTACGCGCACACCCTTCCCCCCACCCCCCCCTCCCCATGACACACACACACACACCCCCCCTCTCCGCACGGACACACTCTGGGGACTGAGCTTGCTGAACCCCGCACAGTGACTCATCAGCCTCTCCCTGGCCCGTTGCCAATGCTCTGAACAGCCCTTTGTCGAGAGGCTGACTCACTCAGACAGAATTAACAGAGCAAAACCTCAAAACAGGAAAACACTGGAGAATGGGACACAGCCTCCCTCGCTGCACCCACGGTTGTGTGTGTGGGGGGGGGGGGGGGGGGGTGTTAGAGCACACGCAGCAGGAGGTTGGGGGCGGGGGGGATGGCACACCCAGGCCACCAAAGAGAGGGGTCCAGTATGGAGAGCCCCTCTTCACTGGTCAGTGCCATCAGAGAGGGGGCAGGGGGGTGAGTAGGGGCAAAGCAGAGTGGAGTTTTCTGAAAGGCTTTGGCTGGGCGAGAGCGAAGATTCCTCTCTCCCCCCCCCCACCAACTATGTCCCCTCCGGATAAAGGAATAAAAAAAAATCGAGTGTTAGCTATTCAACGGAAAGAGAGAAAGTTAAAAAAGGGGAGAGCCCCGAAAGGGTTAGAGCCCTCGACAAAAACAAAGCTTAAACATAGAAGCTAGAAGCAGGAGGAGGCCATTCGGGCCTTCCAGCCTGCTCCGCTATTCATTATGATCAGCGAATTCAATATCCAGACCTCCCCCACCTCCCTTTCCCCACCCTTATGGAGTCAAGTCGGACACTTTAGGAACTTTCAAGCGGTTATTGGACAGGCACATGGAGCACCCCAGAATGATAGGGAGTGGGACAGCTTGATCTTGGGTTCAGACATGGCTCGGCACAACATTGAGGGCCGAAGGGCCTGTACTGTGCTGTATTTCATATCCCTCAATCTCTTTCGACCCAAAAGCTGGATCTAAATCATTTTTGAAATCACGCAGCGTTTTGGACTCAACATTGTGTGAGGTTTCAAGTGAAAGAGAAAACCTTAAACCAAAACATGACAAACGGGGTGAATCATTCACACCAGCCCCCGCGGTGCCTGGCGAGCGCGGAAGGCCACGTGGACTCCGTACGTTCCCTCTCCAGGGTCACCCAGCCGCGAATGTAGCCACGTTAGAGGGGCAGAGAGTCAGGTCGGAGGACCTCTCTGCCTGGGGACTTCATGTCAGTCACAACTTCATGAGGAGATGTGCCTTCCCCCCCACCCACAGATCAGGACCGTGTGGCTAATTCTGATGATCATGGAATCCGACAGTGTAGAAGGAGGCTATTCAGCCCATTGGGTCTGTACCGCCCACAATCCCACCCAAGTACCATCCCCATAACCCCATGCATTTACCCTAGCTAGCCCCCCTGACACTAAGGGGCAATTTAACACAGCCAATCCACCCAACCCACACACCTTCAGGCTGTGGGAGGAAACCAGAGTACCCAGGGGAAACCCACGCAGACACGGGGAATACGTGCGGATTCCACACAGACAGTGGCCCGAACCGGGAATCGAACCCGGGTCCCTGGCGCTGTGAGGCAGCAGCACGAACCACTGTGCCACCATGGTGCTCATGATCTGGCCGGACTCGCGCTGCATGTGTTTTGGGATCTTGCTGTGCGTGGGCTAGCTGCAACACGACTAACTTCACAGCGACAGCGACCCTGGTGCACAGCGCTGTGACGCCACGGCAGTCAGAAGTCAACTTCTGGGCTGTTCAAAACACTAACATTTAAAACCACAGGTTGGCAAGGTTTTGGCCGTGACATTCGCCAAATTGGATCTACAAGCCAAATGGCTTGGGAGAGGGGAGTGTGCAGAGGGACCTGGGTGTCCTTGTGCACCAGTCGCTGAAGGTAAGCATGCTGGAGCAGCAGGCGGTAAAGGCAGCAAATGGTATGTTGGCCTTCATTGCGAGAGGTTTGGAGTACAGGAGCAGGGATGTGTTGTTACATTTATACAGGGGCCTTGGTGAGGCCACACCTAGAGTATTGTGGGCAGTTTTGGTCTCCTTTTCTGAGGAAGGATGTTCTTGCTCTGGAGGGAGTGCAGTGAAGGTTTACCAGGCTGATTCCGGGGATGGAGGGACTGATGTACGAGGAGACATTGACCAGGTTAGGATTGTTTTCACTGGAGTTCAGACAAATGAGGGGGGAATCTCATAGATACTTATAAAATTCTAACAGGACTGGACAGGGTAGATGCAGGGAGGATGTTCCTGATGGTGGGGGGAGTCCAGAACCAGGGATCACAGTCTGAGGATTGGGGGTGGACCATTTAGGACGGAGGTGAGGAGACATTTCTTCACCCGGTGAGTCTGTGGAATTCATTCCCACAGGAAGTAGCTGATGCCAAAACATTGAATGTATTCAAGAGGTTGCTGGATAGAGCACTTGGGGGTGAATGGAATCAAAGGTTATGGGGAGAAAGCAGGATGAGGCTACTGAGTTGGATCATCAGCCAAGATGGTGATGGATGGTGGAGCAGGCTCGAAGGGCTGAATAGCCTCCTCCTGCTCCTATCTCGCATGTTTCTATGAGCCTTCACCCTCTTGAAGTCACTGGCCTGCGTGCCTCATGCTTACTAATGGACTGGTGTTATTTTGGGTTGCTTCAGAGTCTAGTCTCCTCGAAGTGTCTGGCTGTCACTCAGTGCTCAGCGCACTGTGTCTGTCTATAACTGTTGATTCTACATTCTTCATACGCACACTCTCAAACAGTGAGTTCTCACTCTCTCTGACCTAATCACATCACTACCAACAGGGTCCGAGGGGACGCTGCACCACCAGAGGGAGGGGAGCCGAGGGGCGCCGCGCTGTCAGAGGGACGGGCGCCGCGCTGTCAGAGGGACGGGCGCCGCGCTGTCAGAGGGACGGGCGCCGCGCTGTCAGAGGGACGGGCGCCGCGCTGTCAGAGGGACGGGCGCCGCGCTGTCAGAGGGACGGGCGCCGCGCTGTCAGAGGGACGGGCGCCGCGCTGTCAGAGGGACGGGCGCCGCGCTGTCAGAGGGACGGGCGCCGCGCTGTCAGAGGGACGGGCGCCGCGCTGTCAGAGGGACGGGCGCCGCGCTGTCAGAGGGACGGGCGCCGCGCTGTCAGAGGGACGGGCGCCGCGCTGTCAGAGGGACGGGCGCCGCGCTGTCAGAGGGACGGGCGCCGCGCTGTCAGAGGGACGGGCGCCGCGCTGTCAGAGGGACGGGCGCCGCGCTGTCAGAGGGACGGGCGCCGCGCTGTCAGAGGGACGGGCGCCGCGCTGTCAGAGGGACGGGCGCCGCGCTGTCAGAGGGACGGGCGCCGCGCTGTCAGAGGGACGGGCGCCGCGCTGTCAGAGGGACGGGCGCCGAGGGGCACCGCGCTGTCAGAGGGACGGGCACCGAGGGGGTGCCATGCCGTCAGAGGGCGAGGGCGAGAGCGCGAGCACGTGTCTGCATTGCAAAGCTCCCTCGTGCCTATCCGACAGTCTGTGCCTCTCTCAGTAACCCGAGTAATCGTCTCAGCTTATCTCTGGTGTCTCACTTTCCAGTAACTGTGCCTCGCTGGGCTAAAATTAGTCAGAGAGTAATCTCCTCGGGCCATCGTGAGAAACATCTGTGACTGAAAAGCAGACACTCGAGACTGGGACAGGATGCCAGTAAAACATCAAGAGAGTTTGCAGTCAGTAACTCTGAATCACAATCTGCAGGCAGCACCGAGGGAGAAGGGAAGCACTGTGTGTTATACTTTCAAGTTCATAAGATATAGGATGAGGCCATTCAGCCCATCGGGTCCGCTCTGCCATTCGATCATGGCTGATACACTGCTCATCCCCATTTCCCTGCCTTCTCCTCATAACCCTTAAACCCCCATTTCCAATTAAAAATCTGTCTAACTCCTCCTTAAATGTACTCACTGTCCCAGCACCCACTGCACTTTGGGGGGAGTGAATCCCACAGATTCACAGCCCTTTGGGAGAAGGAGTTTCTCCTCCAATTCGGTTTTAAATTTGCTGCCCCTTCTCCTCAGACTGTGACCTCTCGTCCTAGAATGTCCCACAAGAGGAAGAACCTTTTATCATCTTGTAGACCTCAATTTGATCTCCCCTTATTCTTCTCAATTCCAGAGAGTATCAGCCTAAACTGTTCAATCTCTCTTCATACGACACACTCCTCATCTCTGGAATCAATCTAGTGAACCTCCTCTGAACTGCCTCCAATGTCACTACATCTTTCCTCAAACCAAAACTGTACAATACGCCAGGGGCGGCCTCACTAATTCCTTGTATAGTTACAACAACACTTCCTTACCTTTATATTCTATTCCTTTAGCTATAAATGGCAACATCCCATTCACTTTCTTTATTATCTGCTGTACCTGCCTGCCAGTTTTCTATGACTCATGAACAAGGACACCCAGATCCCTCTGCACTGAAGCACCCCCAGGTCTCTTCCTGATTAGAGGATAAGTCGCCTTCCCATTTTGCATGACCTCACGCACTTTTGTGTGTCCCAATCTGCGGGACTGTCGGGTGAAGGGGTGGTCTAAAGACACGACTGAGGAGAGGAACAGGGGAACGCTCCCCAGTGCTGCTGGCCCCCAACACTGCACCCTCACCCAAAATCAGTCACGACCCAATTTGGTGTTTGTGGGATACTGCTCTGCGGAGATTGGCTGTTCCCATTTCCTAGTTACCACCGTGACACTATGCTTCAAACAAGAAAGTATATATAAATATTACGGAAATGTAATTTGCACCGCTCAGATCAAACTGAAAAGAGGAAAATGGCTCGAGCATCACAAACAGGAAGTGAAAGCGGCCACACTCTCGCCCTCCCCGCTTGGTGGAAGTGGTGGTGGGTTTTATCAGCTCTGTTCTGACTCATCGTGGACGTTCTGCTGTCGGGGTACAGATTAACGAGTCCTCTCCCCCAGCCACTCGCCTGCTAAACTTTGAAATGTCAAACCCACCCTCTGAGAAAGAGCTGGGGAAAGGTCAGGGCCATTGAGACAGTGGGGAGGGAGGGAGGGAGGCGGGTGGCTTTGGAAAGCAGTTTTGAAGACACACGCTCCCGGTCCCCCTCATGCTGACCCACTCTCACCCGACAGGCACAGAGGGTCCAGAAAAACCTGCTACAGCGCCAGCACCCAGGGAGCGCTGCACCGTCAGAGGGTCGGCACCCAGGGAGCGCCGCACCGTCAGAGGGTTGGCGCCCAGGGAGCGCCGCACCGTCAGAGGGTCGGCGCCCAGGGAGCACCGCACTGTCAGAGGGTCGGCGCCCAGGGAGCGCCGCACCGTCAGAGGGTCGGCGCCCGGGGAGTAAAGTTTATTTATTAGTCACAAGTAGGCTTACATTAACGCGGCAATGAAGTCACTGTGTAAAATCCCCTAGTCACCAAACTCCAGCACTTATTCAGTACACTGAGGAAGAATTTATCATGGCTAATCCACCTAAAGTGCATATTTTTGGACTGTGGGAGGAAGCCGGAGCACCCGGAGGAAACCCATGCAGGCACGGGGAAGAACATGCAGACTCCATACAGACAGTGACCCATGCCGGGAATCGAACCCAGGTCCCTGGCACTGTGGGGCAGCGGTGCTAACCCACCGTGCCAGCCCAGCTCATGTTTCAACGAGGGTCTGAATTCTCGGCACCACAGGCCCAGTCTGCTCAATCGCTCCTCACAGCATCACCCCTCAACCCAAAGTCCCAACGTCAAGCAGAGACAGGCAAAGCAGCTCCTAACACAGTATCCCAAACCGCAACCTCCCTCACACCGCTGAGAGCGCACAATCACAGCAGCATCAGAAATCAAGAGGGCTCATACACTCGCAAACACACCAACAGATTCCAGTCACCCCTTTCCCCCCTGACAGCACCCAACATCCATTAGCATCACTGCAGAGACCAGAGCCACGATGATCAACAGAATCCAGACAAATCCCCCACCCCACACAAATCACACACCCCATCCCTCACCCACACAACAGGGCCCAAGACCAACCCCAGTCACCCCTACAGCCCACCCAGATCCCAGCCCAGCCCAGCCACAATCCATCGTCACTCCCAATCTGCCTCCCCATATCCACACTCTGCCTGCCTTCCCCCTGTCCCTGGCTGAACAGGCTGTCTCCCTATCCTTCCTTCTCTGTCGCGCTCTCTCTCTCTCTCCCCCTAGCCCCCACTCTCTATATTTATTTGTCTCCCTGTTCTCACTCCATCTCCATCACACTGTCCTGATCCCACCCACCACCACGCGCCCCCCCCCCCTGCTCCCCGGGGTCAGTTTCCCCCTCTCTCCCAGGGTCGATCCCCCCCCCACCCCACCCCACCCTGGGGCGGTCTCCCTTTGCCACTCCCCCCCCCACCCCACCCCAGGTCAGTCTCCCTCCACCTGTTCCCCCCCCCCCCCCAGGTGGGTTTCCCTCTGCCTGACCACACCACCCCACCCTGGGCGGTCTCCCTCTGCCTGACCACACCACACCCCCCCCCTCCCCCCACCCCCCACCCCCCACCCCCCAGCCAACCTCAGTCTCTTCTCCATCTCCCCGGGGTCGGTGCCCCCTCTCCCTCGGGGTCGGTGCCCCCTCTCCCTCTCCCCCGGGGTCGGTGCCTCCTCTCCCTCTCCCCCGGGGTCGGTGCCCCCTCTCCCTCTCCCCCGGGGTCGGTGCCTCCTCTCCCTCTCCCCCGGGGTCGGTCCCTCCTCTCCCTCTCCCCCGGGGTCGGTGCCTCCTCTCCCTCTCCCCCGGGGTCGGTGCCCCCTCTCCCTCTCCCCCGGGGTCGGTGCCCCCTCTCCCTCTCCCCCGGGGTCGGTGCCCCCTCTCCCTCTCCCCCGGGGTCGGTCCCTCCTCTCCCTCTCCCCCGGGGTCGGTCCCTCCTCTCCCTCTCCCCCGGGGTCGGTGCCCCCTCTCCCTCTCCCCCGGGGTCGGTGCCCCCTCTCCCTCTCCCCCGGGGTCGGTCCCTCCTCTCCCTCTCCCCCGGGGTCGGTGCCTCTCCCCCGGGGTCGGTCCCTCCTCTCCCTCTCCCCCGGGGTCGGTGCCCCCTCTCCCTCTCCCCCGGGGTCGGTGCCCCCTCTCCCTCTCCCCCGGGGTCGGTGCCTCCTCTCCCTCTCCCCCGGGGTCGGTCCCTCCTCTCCCTCTCCCCCGGGGTCGGTCCCTCCTCTCCCTCTCCCCCGGGGTCGGTCCCTCCTCTCCCTCTCCCCCGGGGTCGGTCCCTCCTCTCCCTCTCCCCCGGGGTCGGTCCCTCCTCTCCCTCTCCCCCGGGGTCGGTCCCTCCTCTCCCTCTCCCCCGGGGTCGGTCCCTCCTCTCCCTCTCCCCCGGGGTCGGTCCCTCCTCTCCCTCTCCCCCGGGGTCGGTGCCCCCTCTCCCTCTCCCCCGGGGTCGGTGCCCCCTCTCCCTCTCCCCCGGGGTCGGTCCCTCCTCTCCCTCTCCCCCGGGGTCGGTGCCCCCTCTCCCTCTCCCCCGGGGTCGGTGCCTCCTCTCCCTCTCCCCCGGGGTCGGTGCCTCCTCTCCCTCTCCCCCGGGGTCGGTCCCTCCTCTCCCTCTCCCCCGGGGTCGGTCCCTCCTCTCCCTCTCCCCCGGGGTCGGTGCCTCTCCCCCGGGGTCGGTCCCTCCTCTCCCTCTCCCCCGGGGTCGGTCCCTCCTCTCCCTCTCCCCCGGGGTCGGTCCCTCCTCTCCCTCTCCCCCGGGGTCGGTCCCTCCTCTCCCTCTCCCCCGGGGTCGGTCCCTCCTCTCCCTCTCCCCCGGGGTCGGTCCCTCCTCTCCCTCTGCCCCGGGGTCGGTGCCCCCTCTCCCTCTCCCCCGGGGTCGGTGCCCCCTCTCCCTCGGGAGAGTCTCCCCTCTCTGTGTCTCTGACACTTTCTTATTGAGTTGGAGACAATGTCTGAGGGACACAACCAGCTCTCAGTCCCAGATTCCAGCCCGTCTCCCCCAGCATCAGCCCCGGGCCTCCCCTCTCCCTCAGCCTCCCCTCTCCCTCCCTCAGCCTCAGCCTCCCTTCTCCCTCAGCCTCAGCCTCCCTTCTCCCTCAGCCTCAGCCTCCCCTCTCCCTCAGCCTCAGCCTCCCCTCTCCCTCAGCCTCCCTTCTCCCTCAGCCTCAGCCGCCCCTCTCCCTCAGCCTCCCTTCTCCCTCAGCCTCCCCTCTCCCTCAGCCTCAGCCTCCCTTCTCCCTCCCTCAGCCTCCCCGGCCTCCCTCAGCCTCAGCCCCTGTCCCTCAGCCTCCCCTCTCCCTCCCTCAGCCTCCCCTCTCCCTCCCTCAGCCTCCCCTCTCCCTCAGCCTCAGCCTCCCCTCTCCCTCAGCCTCCCTTCTCCCTCAGCCTCCCCTCTCCCTCCCTCAGCCTCCCCTCTCCCTCAGCCTCAGCCTCCCCTCTCCCTCAGCCTCAGCCGCCCCTCTCCCTCAGCCTCCCTTCTCCCTCAGCCTCCCCTCTCCCTCAGCCTCAGCCTCCCCTCTCCCTCAGCCCCTCTCCCTCAGCCTCTCCGGCCTCCCTCAGCCTCAGCCCCTCTCCCTCAGCCTCTTCCCCCCCGCCCCGGGGGTCACCTGCTCCGATTCCACGAATCCACTTCTCGCCTCTTCGAGGAAAATCGCGCGCCGTCGGCGCCGCTTCTGAGAAGGGGGATCGGAGCGGCGCACCGCCGGCCGGCCGCCGGGGGGTGTCTCGGGTCCCCATCCCGTTACCGCCGCCACCCGCTGGCCCCCGAACCCCCCTCTCCCTCGCCCGCCGATGGTTCGGTCCGCTCCGCTCCGCCCCCCTCGCCTGACGTCGGCGGCTGGGCGTGCGGGCCCCGCCCCCCGATTCTCGGAATTTCCTGGAGGTCGATTCTGTGTTTCGGGGTAAAAGTGGAAGTGGGAAGGCGGGGCGAGCGGGTAGCACCCGGAAGCAGGGCAGGGCTAGTGCATGTGTGCATATACAGTCACTGATGCAACCAAATTCTGGGAGCTGCCTTGTACAATGACTGGAACTGGCTGGCTCTGAGCCACACAAGCTTGGATCCAGATCTCAGTGCATGTTAGCCCATGATTTGATTTGACTATTGTCATATGTATTTGCATTCAGTGAAAAGTATTGTTCCTTGCTGCACTATACAAAGTATATCCTTCATAGAGTGCACGGAACCATAAATAGAATACCTATGGTGCAGAAAGAGGCCATTCGGTCCATCAAGTCTTCACTGACAACAAACCCACCCAGGCCCTATCCCCATAATCCCACATATTTACCTTTCTAATCCCTCTGACACTAAGGAGCAATTTAACATGGCCAACCCACCTAACCTAAACTGCCCCTTAGTGTTCAAAGATGTATGGGTTAGCTGGATTGGCCACGCTAAATTACTCCTTACTGTCGAAAGCTAGTGGTGTTTGCTACCAAATAAACCTGTTGGACTTTAACCTGGTGTTGTGAGACTTCTTACTGTGTTTACCCCAGTCCAACGCCGGCGTCTCCACATCATGGCTCTGAGCCACACAGGCTTGGATCCAGATCTGTGTGTGTGCTAACCCATGATTTGATTAGATTATTGTCACATGTATTTTCACACAGTGCTCTACACAGTCATAGAGTACATGGAACCAAAGATAGAATCCCTTCAGTGCAGAAAGAGGCCATTCAGTCCGTCAAGCCTTCACTGACAACAATCCCACTCAGGCCCTGTCGCCATGATCCCACATACTTAGCCTGCTAATCCTTCTGACACTAAGGAGCAATTTAACATGGCCAATCCACCTAATCTAAATTGTCCCTTAGTGTCCACAAATGTGCAGGTTACGGGGATTGGCCATAATCATTTGTCCTTTAGTGTCCAAAGATGTGCAGGTTAGGCGGATTGGCCATGCTAAATTGCCCCTCAGTGTCCAAAGATGTGCAGGTTAGGTGGATTGGCCATGCTAAATTGTCCCTTAGTGTCCAAAGATGTGCAGGTTAGGGGGATTGGCCATGCTAAATTGTCCCTTAGTGTCCAAAGATGTGTAGGTTAGGGGGATTGGCCATGCTAAATTGTCCCTTAGTGTCCAAAGATGTTCAGGTTAGGGTGGATTGGCCATACTGATTTGTCCCTTAGTGTCCAAAGATGTGCTGGTTAGGGGGATTGGCCATGTGAAACTGCCCTTTAGTGTCCAAAGATAATAAATAAATTGAAACTGAAAGAAGCCACGCAGTGATGGTGAAAGGGGCAAGGAACAAACCAGGCACCCCAACCACGGTCAGCCCCATCTGTGAGAGAGGTGGAGATGACGCATTCGATTCCTCTGTCCCTTGGGAACTCGTTTATAATGGATAAGCAAGCCACCTTCAAACCCACGGGGCTGTCGAAGAAAGTGATTGGTGGCTACTGTGACTGACAGTTCTTCTCCTTTCTGGGTCACAATTTCAATTTCAGGTTGAATGTAACGGGACAGCACTTCCTCCTTTTCAATGGCACACTTGTCAGTCTCGCTTGGGAGAGCTTGGTTATTGCTTAATAGGCAACTTGCGGTTTGCACTCCAGTGTCGTGATCCTTTGTACCAGTTGTGATTTACGTTAACTAAGTGCTTCATCAGGAGGGGTTTGTGTTTCTGTGGTGTCAGCTAGTACCATTCCTGCCTCAGGCTCATTCAAATTCTGGGTACGAGTCCCACACTTTTGCGTACAAAAATCCAGGCTCATACTCCGGTGCAGTACTGAGGGAGCACCGCACTGTCTGAGGTGCTGTCTTTTGAGAGACATGTGAAACAACTTACCTGTAGTTGGTGGATGTATCAAATTCAATTGATTTTAAGGCTGACTTGGTGGCACCGTGGTTAGCACTGTTGCCTCACATCACCAGGTACCCCAGTTCGATTCCCAGCTTGGGTCACACTGTCTGTGTGGTGTCTGTACGTTCTCCCCATGTCTGCCTCCATGTTTCCTCCCACAGTCCCAAAGATGTGCGAGTTAGGTGGATTGGCCATACTAAATTCCCGCTCACTAGGGGATTTTCACAGTAACTTCATCGCCATGTTAATGTAAGCCTACTTGAGACACTAACAAACTTTATTACTGTCACTTGTATTGGGATACAGTGAAAAGTATTATTTGTTGCGCACTATACAGACAAAGCATACCATACATAGAGTACATAGGGGAGAAGGAAAGGAGAGGGTGCAGAATGTAGTGTTACAGTCATAGCTAGGGTGTAGAGAAAGATCAACTTAATGCGAGGTAGGTCCATTCAAAAGTCCGATGGCAGCAGGGAAGAAGCTGTTCTTGAGTTGGTCGGTACGTGACCTCAGACTTTTGTATCTTTTTCCCAACGGAAAAAGGTGGAAGAGAGAATGTCCGGGGTGCGTGGGGTCCTTAATTATGCCGGCTGCTTTTCCCGAGGCAGCAGGAAGTGTAGACAGAGTCAATGGATGGGAGGCTGGTTTGTGTGATGGATTGGGTTACATTAACAACCCTTTGTAGTTTCTTGCAGTCTTGGGCAGAGCAGGAATCATACCAAGCTGTGGTATAACCAGAGAGAATGCTTTCTCTGGTGCATCTGTAAAAATTGATGAAGGCCGGAGTGGACATGCCTTAGCCTCCTGGGAAGGTAAAGGCTTTGATGGTCTTTCTTGGCTAGAGCATTGGTGTGAAGGGACCAGGACAGGTTGTTGGTGATCTGGGACACCTAGAAACTTGAAGCTCTCGACCCTATTTTCCTGGGACAAATATTTTTTCCTCAACTGACAGGCAAAGTCAGATGACCAGGTCATTATCGCAGTGCTGTCAGTGGGAGCTTGCGATGCAAAAGCTGGCCATCAAGTTTCCTGCAGTGACTACACTTCAACTGAAAATACTTAATTGGTAAAAGGTTTTCCGACGTCCCGTGGCTGTGAAAAGTGCTAAATAAATGCCAATCTTTACCTTCTTTTCCTTCACAACCTCAGAACGTTCAAAAGTGCTTTGCCACCAATCAAGTATTTTGGTTGCTGCCTTGAAGTAATCTGTGCACAGGAAGATCCCACAACCACAACACTGCAGCTTTCGTTTTCTCCAATCAAGGGGATGTGGGCATTACTGGCTGGATCCAGCATTTGTTTCCCCGTCCCTAATTGTCCTTTGTCTTACTTGGCTGTTTGAGAGGGGCAGTTAAGACTCAACCACATTGCTGTGGATCTGGAGTCACGTGTAGGCCAGACCGGGTAAGGACGGCAGATTTCCTTCCCTAAAGGACACTGGTGAAGCAGAAGGGGTTTTTACCACAATCACCAAATCCCTACGATGCAGAATTCGGCCCATTGAATCTGCACCAACCCTCCGACACAGTATTTTACCCAGGCCCTAATCCCGTAATCCCACGCATTTATCTCTCTGATCCCCCGATCCTAAGCGGCAACTGAGCCTGGCCAATCAACCTAACCCGCACATCTTTGGAGTGTGGGAGGAAGCCGGAGCACCCGGAGGAAACCTATACAGACGTGGAGAGAAAGTGGTTTCGTTTATGGGAGGCACAGTGGGTTCGCACTGCTGCCTCACAGCGCCAGGGATCTGGGTTCGATTCTGGCCTCGGGTCACTGTCTGTGTGGAGTCTGCACATTCTCCCCCTGTCTGCGTGGGTTTCCTCTGGGTGCTCCGGTTTCCTCCCACACTCCAAAGATGTGCAGGTTAAGTGGATTGGCCGTGTTAAATTGACCCTTATGTCACAATTCTACCACCTTGCCTGCCATGGAATCGGAGCGGGCGAGGGGTGGACAATGGAAATATTAAGCGAGGCCTCACATTCCTGCATTTAGTGTCGGAGGGATTAGCAGGGTCGATAGGCTCACAGAATCACTACACTGCAGAAGGATGCCATTTGGCCCATTGAACCTGCACTGAAGAAGGGGAACAGAGACTTTGCCGGGAATTATAGACCGGTGAGTCTTACTTCTGTTGTGGGCAAGGTTTTAGAAAAAATTATTAGGGATAGGATTTATAGTTATTTGGAGTGTAATGAATTGATTAGAAATAGTCAGCATGGTTTTGTAGCGGGTAGGTCGTGCCTTACTAACCTTATTGAGTTTTTTGAGAAGGTGACCAAAGAGGTGGATGGGGGTAAGGCAGTTGACGTGGTATACATGGATTTTAGTAAGGCGTTCGATAAGGTTCACCATGGTAGGCTTCTGCAGAAAATGCAGATGTATGGGATTGTGGGTAATCTAGGAAGTTGGATCAGGAATTGGCTATCGGATAGGAGACAGAGGGTGGTGGTGGATGGTAAATATTCATCATGGAGTGCAGTTACGAGTGGTGTGCCTCAGGGATCTGTTTTGGGGCCACTGTTGTTTGTAATTTTTATTAATGATCTGGATGAGGGTATAGTTGGGTGGATTAGTAAATTTGCTGATGACGCCAAAGTTGGAGGTGTGGTAGATTGTGAGGAAGGGTGTCATAGTCTGCAGGGAGACTTAGATAGGTTGCAGAGCTGGGCCGAGAGGTGGCGGATGGAATTTAATGCGGAGAAGTGTGAGGTAATTCACTTTGGTAGGAGCAACAGATGTGTCGAGTATAGGGCTAACGGGAGGACTTTGAATAGTGTGGATGAACAGAGGGATCTAGGTGTGTGTGTACATAGATCCCTGAAAGTTGGGAATCAAGTAGATAAGGTTGTCAAGAAGGCGTACGGTGTCTTGGCGTTTATTGGTAGGGGGATTGAATTTAGGAGTCGCAGTGTAATGTTGCAACTGTACACTACTCTAGTGCGGCCGCACTTGGAGTACTGTGTGCAGTTCTGGTCCCCGCATTACAAGAAGGATGTGGAGGCGTTGGAGAGGGTGCAGAGGAGGTTTACTAGGATGTTGCCTGGTATGGTGGGGAGGTCCTATGGAGAGACTGAGGGATTTAGGGTTGTTTTCGTTGGAAAGAAGGCGGCTAAGAGGGGATCTTATTGAAACATATAAGATGATTAGAGGTTTAGATAGGGTGGATAGTGATAGCCTTTTTCCTCGGATGGAGAAAGCTAGCACGAGGGGGCATGGCTTTAAATTAAGGGGGGGTAGCTACAGGACGGATGTCAGGGGTAGGTTCTTTACCCAGCGGGTGGTGAGGGATTGGAATGCCCTGCCTGCTGCAGTTGTAAATGCGTCTAGTTTGGGGGCGTTTAAGAGATCTCTGGATAGGTTTATGGACGAAAAGGGATTGGTATAGGCTAGTGGGTCATTGTTTTTGTAACTGGTCGGCGCAACATCGTGGGCCGAAGGGCCTGTTCTGCGCTGTAATGTTCTATGTTCTATGTTCTATGTTCTATGACCACAATCCCTCCCAGGTCCTGTCCTATCCCCGTAACCTCCTATGTATTTACCCTCTCAATTCCCCCTGACATTAAAGAGCAATTTATCGGGGCCAATCAGCCTAGCCCACACATCTTTGGAGTGTGAGAGGAAATCGGAGCACCCAGAGGAAACCCATGAAGACACGGGGAGAATGTGCAGACTCCACACAGACGGTGACCCGAGGCCGGAATCGAACCTGAGTCACTGGCGCTGTGAGGCAGCCGTGCTAACCACTGTGCCACCTCCTTCTGCACTGTTGGGCTTTAATGATGTAGATTTTTATTAAATTCAAATTTCACTTGCTGTCATGGCGGGATTCGAACCCTGGTCCCCAGCACATTCCTGAGTCTCTCTTGTTGAGTAACAACAGCATAAGCCACCGCCTCCCCCATGAGACTCCTTTGCATTTTCCCAACAGGGCTGTTGGAGTCTCGAGTTCGCCCATTCCCCCCCTCCCGTTCCTCCACACACACTCCCTTCGCGCTGCACTCAGTGCAATCACCTGGATTTTGAGCTTAACTTAAATCACGTATTCCTGACTCAGAGAGAGGGAGGGAGAGCTCTACCTTTCCAAAACAGTGAAAACTATCTGGGAGAACACCTGCCAGACAGTCTATTCTCCCCTCCTCAGTGTGTTGACTCATGGTTGCACCTGCCAGGCCACACCTAGACCATCCCTCTTGTGAAAGAGCGCATTCAGGTAAATTCAACCACATCAACTGGCAGGACTGAGGACCTCGTCTGACTCTGTGGGCCCCCAGAGGTTTCAGTCACCAGTGCCAATCGCAGCATCTCAATGACTGCTTTGCGTCGCTGGCCATCGTCCAGGTGCCCTGCACTTTCACCTCTGAGACAGGAGGTGGTGGGTTTAAATCCCGCAAAGGGTCTCGATCGATTCTCCCAGTGCCAGTGCTGAGGGAGTGCTACACTGCCGTTCTGGTGTGATCTTATATCCAGTATCCTGCTATGTCATGTGTGGGAATGTCACTCGACTTTCAATCCAGATACTCAGGGAACTCCTCTGGGGAGGCGGGTTCAAAACCCAGCCGTGGAATTTAAATTCAATTAATTAAAAGTGTATTGAATTTAAGCAGTCTCAGCGATGGTGACCACAAAACTATCATTGATTGTTGGAAAAACCCATCTGGTTCACTAATGTCCCCTTCAGGGAAGGAAATTTGCCTCCACGTGACTCCAGACTCACAGCAACATGGTTGACTTGGGTTGTTTTCGTTGGAGACTGAGGGGTGACCTGACAGAGGTGTGCAAGACTATAAGGGGCAGGGACAGATTGGATGAGGAGCAGTCGTTCCCCTTGGTTGAAGGGTCAGTAACTTGGCGCCGTGAGGCAGCAGTGCTAACCACTGTGCCTGCCCAATATGGGTGCTGCGATTCCTTCATCCAACTGATCTCATTGTCTGAATAGCACAATGGAACAAGCCAAGAGTGTGAGAGGTGTTATCGAAACGCAAGCATTTATTTTTGGATGGAGTAACCCCAGTGCAGAGGACTGATCACCAAGAACAACCACTCCTGCTGGAGCTGATCGGCAGCGAGGGGTATCACCTTCTCAAGAGATCTGGCTGGGGGAGGGTTTGTGGAGGGCGGTGTGGGGGTGGAAAGGAGGGTGTAGGATACAAAGAACAAGGGAGATAAAATCCCAAAATTGTTTTTTTAACTATACGAAAGAAACAGCGAGAAGGAACATGAGGCTTTTTTCATCTGGGAGTTCAGCAGCCAGATCCAGTAAATGTTTAGTAATTTGAAGGGCTTTGATAGTTACTGGAAGTAACTGTGTCAGATAAGAATGTCTGAGGAAGTTTGTGGGTGTTATGACAAGTCTGAAGCCCACATGCTGTCTGAGTCACCACACCTCACTTCTGCATTTCACAGGCCAGATGTAGGAAGACTTTGTCAAATCTCTAAGCCTGTCAGCTCACCACTGATTGTTTCCGCAGAATGCTTACTGTACTAGACAAAGTAAGACTCCCCCACTCTCTCCCCCCACCCCCAGTCCTATCCACACACCTACACTTGATTAAACTGTTATGTTTGTGTTAGATTTCTTCTGACAACTGAAGATGAGTGGGTGTGGGAGCAGAAGGGAGGTGAAAGGGGCTGGACTGGCACGAGAGTGTTGTTTGAAGCAAGCTTGTATTTCCTTTGAGACTTTCACCTCCCTGGGGCATCTCAGTGTGCTTTAGAATGAAGAACAAAGAAAATTACAGCGCAGGGACAGGCCCTTCAGCCCTCTGAGCCTGCACCAACCATGCTGCCAGATTGAACTCAAACCCTTTACCCTTTCCGGGATCATATACCTCCACTCCCATCCTATTCATGTATTTGTCAACACGCCCCTTAAAAGTCACGGTTGTATGAGGGTACCGGGCACAGTGGTTAGCGCTGCTGCCTCACAGCGCCAGGGACCCGGATTCGATTCCAGGCTTGGGCCACTGTCTGTGCACAGTTTGCATGTTCTCCCCATGACTGCGTGGGTTTCCTCCCACAGTCTGAAAGATGTGCTGGTTAGGTGCATTGAGCTCAACAGGCGCCAAAGTGTGGCAACTAGGAGAATTTCACAGTAACTTCATTATAGTGTTAATGTAAGCCTTACTTGTGACTAATAAATAAATTTTAACTGCTTTCACTACCTGCTCCAGCAACAAGTTCCAGGCACCCAGCACCCTCTGTGTAAAAAAAAATTGCCTTGAACATTTTTAAGTCTTGCTCCTCCTACCTTAAACCTATGCCACCTAGTAACTGACTCTTCCACCCTGTGAGAAAGCTTCTGACTATCCACATGCCCCTTGTAGATTTCTATCAGGTCGCCCCTCAATCTCTATTGCTCCAGTGAGAACAAACCAAGTTCTCCAATTCTCTTCATAGCTAATACCTTCCATATGAGGCAACAGCCTGGTAAATCTTTTCTGTACCCTCTCCAAAGCCTCAGCACCCTTCTGCTAGAGTGGCGACCAGAAACGACAGCCAACTTTTGAAACATGGTCAGTATTGCACTGTGCATGGTAGCTGATTTGTGCGCAGCAATTTGTGAACAGCAATGTGATAATGTTTAAAGTTTATTTATCAGTGCCACAAGTAAGCTTACATGAAGTTACTGTGAAAATCCACCAGTGGCCTGTTAGGGTTACACTGAGGGAGAATTTAGAATGGCCAATGCACCTAACCAGCACATCTTTCAGACTGTGGGAGGAGACCGGAGCACCCGAGAAAACCCACACAGACACAGGGAGAACGTGCAAACTCCGCACAGACAGTGACCCCAAGCCAGGAATTGAAGCCGGGCCCCTGGCGCTGTAAGGCAGCAGTGCTAACCACTGTGCCATCAGATGATTCAGTTGGTGGCATTATTTCAGGGACAAGTATTGACACTGGAAATTGGCCAGGACTGCCCTGCTTTTTCACAACCCCTCTCTGGTGGTGCTGCTGCCACTTGGGTACAAGGTAGCAAATCCACAAATTTGGCGAGTCTGGGATTTGTCCTCCCCAATCCATTCTTCAAGGGTACAATGTATTTTTAAGCTTCTCCTGTTCACTAAAATGTGCGCCACAAATATTACCACTGTCCACCAACACCCCCCCACCGCCTGACAGCAGCATCATGGCTAACGCCATGAGTGGGTTGGAGGAAATTCTGAGCTTTGATCCTGCAAGTGAAACTTTCCTTTGCCATCGGTGTATGCACTGAGATTAGGATCGAATGATCTCTCCGTATCAACAGGAAAGGAAAACCATTGAGACGAGACGGACAGAGAATAAACCATTAAATTCTGTTTATTAAAATGTAAGAGTACACAGAAGAAAATATTTTTCCCAATTATAATTCAAAGAATATTTAAGAGACATTAGCCCTCAAGAAACTCCAAATGGTACAGCAAGATACGAAATTAAAGAACATGGTATAGAATCATAGTACAGAGCAAAATGAGGCCAGTCTGTCCATCGAGTCTGTACTGACTCTCCAACAGAGCATTTTACCCAGACCTCATCCCGTGACCCATCTATTTACATTGCTAATCCCCCTAATCTACGCATCTTTGAACACTAAGGGGCAATTTAGCACAGGCAATCCACCTAACCTGCACACCTTTGGAGTGCAGGAGAAAACTGGAGCACCCAGACGAAACCCATGTAGACACAGGGAGAACGTGCAAACTCCACACAGAGAGTGATCCAAGCCTTGAATGAAACTGAGTCCCTGGCGCTGTGAAGCAGCAGAGCTAACCACTGTGCCATCGTGTCACTCACTGTGATCAAAGAGGTAGGTTTTAAAGAGGGGAGCGAGGTGGAGAGGTTTGAGGGAATTGCAGAGTTTGGGACCTAGGCAGCTGGATCAAAATTGGGGATGCATCAGAGGCTGGAATTAAAGGAGTGCGGATGTCTTGGAAGGCTGTGGAATTGAAGGAGATTACAGAGATAGTCAAGGGTGAAGTCCTGCAGGAATTTGAAAACAAGGATGAGAATAAAGGATTGCTTGATTAGCGAACGCAGAGGTGATAAGGGGATGGGACTTGCAGCAATTTAAGCCACAGGTAGCTGAGCTTTGGATGACTTCAAGTTTACAGAGGGTAGAATGTGGCAGAAGAGCCAGGATTATGTTGGATTAGTCGAGTCTAGCAGGGAAGGCTTGGGCAAGGATCTTAGTAGCAGTTGAGTTGAGGCAAGGAGGAAATTGAGTGATGAAAGAGGTGGAAAAAGACGATGGCACAAATGCGAGGTTGAAGTTCACCTTGGGATCAGATGTGACACCAACGTTACAAACAGACTGGCTTAATCTCACAATGTTGCCAGGGAGCGGGACAGAGTTAGGTTGCTTGGAAATGGACTTTGGAACAGGGGCCGAAAAGCTTCAGTCGTCCCAATATTTAATCGGAGCAAATTTCCAACCTATTCAGTACAGGAGGCAGGACAAGCTGTCTGACAATTTAGTGACAGTGGATGGAGCAAGGAAGATGATGGTGGGATAGAGTTGGATGCTGTCAGCGAACATGTGAAAATTAACACCGTGCTTTTGGATGTGATGTGATGGCAATGTCACTGGGCTTGTAATCCAGAGGGCCAAGCTCTGAGGACACGGGGTCAAATCCCACCACAGGTAGCTGGTGGAATTCAAATTCAACTCATAAATCTGGAACTGAAAGCGAGGTTCAGTAACAATAACCACTAAACTATCATCGATTGTTGGGAAAACCCATCACTAATGTCCTTTAGGGAAGGAAGCCTATCACCCTTACCTAGTCTGGTCTACACATGACTCCAGATCCACAGCAATATCATAGAATCACAGGATCCCTACGGTATAGAAGGAGGTCATTCAGCCCATTGAGTCTGCACCGACTACAATTCCACCCAGGCCCTATTCCCGTAACCCCACACATTTACCCTGCTCATCTCCCTGACACTAAGGGCAATTTAGCTTGGCCAACCAACCTAACTCACACACCTTTGGAGCATGGGAGGAACCCGGAGCACTCGGAGGAAACCCATGCAGGCACAGGAAGAACATGCAGAGTCCACACAGACAGTGACCCGAGGCCAGAGTTGAATCCGGGTCGCTGGCACGGTGAGGCAGCAGTGCTAACCACTGCACCATCGTGCCATCCCTGATATGGTGTACAGTCAATGTGGCTGACTCTTAACTGTCCGTCTGAAATAGCCACTCAGTTCAAGGGCAATTAGGGATGGGCAACAAATGCCTCAACATCCAAGAAAGGATTCATTAAAAGAATTATGGTTGGGACATTTTCACCTAGGAGGTAGTTGGATTCTAGAACGAGCCCCCTGAGAGTGTAGCGGAGGCAGGTTCGATCGAGATATTTGAAAAGGATTGCAATCTGGAGAGAGATAATATGCAAGGTCACAGGGATAAGGCAGGGGAGTGGAACTAGGTGGAATGCTGTTTCAGGGAGCCAATACAGACTCGATGGGCCGAATAGCTTCCTTCTGCACTGCAAAAATTCTGTGGTTAGATCACGGGCAGCACGGTGACACAGTAGTTGGCACGGCTGCCTCACAGCACCAGGGATCCAGATTCGATTCCCAGCTTGGGTCACTGTCTGCACGGAGTATACACATTCTTCCCGTGTCAGCATGGGTTTCCTCTGGGTGCTCCAGCTTCCTCCCACAGTCTAATGATGTGCGAGTTAGAATGATGATTGGCCATGCCAATCAGGGAGATTAGTAGGATAAATATATGGGGTTATGGGAATAGATCCTGGATGGGATTGTTGTCAGTACAGACACGATGGGCCGAATGGCCTCCATTTGCACTGTAGGGATTCTATGATCAGGATTGACGAATTGTGTCTAGCCTATACAGGAGTCGGGAGTTTTCCAATCTCCCTAGCTGAATGCCCATTGGTGCTGTGACCAAGGCCCGTTGACCATAGACTGCCAACCAATCTGCACAGGCCGTGGTCTGTGGCCACAGTTCTGCAGCAACCTCATTTCCTGTTAGCTATTTTTTCAAACCCTCTTTAGCTCTGACAGTCAGGCATCCTTCCGCACAAAGAACTTTCTCTCCACACATTTACAGTAAATCAACCTCACCGATCTGGTCTCCTCTTTCTCGGTCTTGCGTCCTTCTCAACTAACAGGACGCTCATTCAAAACAAGAAAAGATTTACGGGAATCTCTCTAACAGCATTGGGGAGTGAGTAATTTCTGGTTACAGGCTCACGTACCGTAATATCTCAAAAACACTCTGCGACCGAGAGACAAATTCCCACGGTGATTTCTGGCTGGATGTAAGAAAAGGGCTTTGCACTTCTGATCTGCTCAATCACACCACTTTAAACCCATCCCAAAATACTTCATTTGACAGCTGAAAGTTGGTGCAGAAACTGAGGGACCTCAGGGGTGTGTACGTGTTTCAAAGGTGACAGGGAAACATGAGGAGGCTTAGGAACAAGTGAATTTTTAAAATTCATTCACGGGATGTGGCTGTCTCTGGCTATGCTAGCATTTATTACCATCTCTAATTGCCATTGAACACAGTGCCAGGGACCTGAGTTCAATTCCAGCCTTGGGTGACTGCAGAGTTCGCACATTACTCCCGTGTCCTTGCGAGTTTCCTATGGGTGCTCCGTTTCCTCCCACAGTCTAAAGATGTGTATATTAGGTCCCCTTAGTGTCCAAAGATGTGTAGGTTAGGTGGACTGGCCATGCTAAATTGCCCCTTAGTGTAAAAGATGTGTTGGTTAGGTGGACTGACCATGCTAAATTGCCCTCTTAGTATAAAAGATGTGTAGGTTAGATTGGATTGGCCATGCTAAATTGCCCCCTAATGTAAAAGTTGCATGGGTTAGAGTGGATTGGCCATGCTAAATTGCCCCCTTAATGTAAAAGATGAGTAGATTAGGGTGGATTGGCCATGCTATATTGCCCCCTTAGTGTCCAAAGACGTGTAGGTTAGGTGGATTGGCCTGGTAAATATGTGGGGTTACAGCATAGGGTCAGGGAAGAGACCCTGGGTAAGATAACTCTACCAGAGAGTTATAGAGTCATAGAGGTTTGCAGCATGAAAACAGGCCCTTCAGCTCAACTTGCCCATGCTGCCCTTTCTTTTTAAAACCCCTAAGCTAATCCCAATTGCCCGCATTTGGCCCATATCCCTCCATACCCATGTAACTATCTAAATGCTTTTTAAAAGATAAAATTGTACCCACCGCTACTACTACCTCTGGCAGTTCGTTCCAAACACTCAGCACCCTCTGTGTGAAAAAATTGTCCCTCTGAACAGTTTTGTATCTCTCCCCTCTCACCCTTAAACCTATGCCCTCTAGTTTTAGACTCTCCTACCTTTGGGAAGAGATACAAAGAACAACCCAGCACGGGAATCAGGCCCTTCGGCCCAACGAGCCTGCGCCGCCGCATCTCCCTACACCTATTCTACCCTGCGTGTTGACAATGGAACCCCTAACTTACTGACTATCTACTTTGTCTGTGCCCCTCATTATTTTATAGACCTCTAAAAGATCACCCCTCAGCCTCCAACGCTCCAGAGGAAAAAAGTCCAGTCTATCCAGCCTCTCCTTATAACCCAATCCATCAAGTCCCCATAGCGTCCTAGTAAATCTTTTCAGCACTCTTTCTAGTTTACAATATCTTTTTTTTTGCTTTTTATTCCAATTCAATCAAAACAAGTCCAATTCAGAGTCTCAACAAGTTAAGACATTCCCGATCCAAGCTGACGAGATAGGACTCTCACCTCCTGTCTTGGGCTTGATCTACATGATCCAAGCTGATTGGAGTAGGCATAGCTCCTTTAAGGCTGGATTTCATTTGCATCTTAGCCAAAAGGCCGAGATACCGCTTTTAAAAATTGCTTCAAATGAAGCTAAAATGTAACCTAATGACTTCAACCAAGCACAGCATGTCCATACTACACTTGATCTTAGCCAAAAGGCCGAGAAGCAATATCCTTTCTATAATAGGGTGACCAGAATTGCACACAGTATTCCAAGTGTGGTCTTACCAATGTCTTGTACAACTTCAACAAGACATCCCAACTCCTGTATTCAATGTTCTGACCGATGAAACCTAGTATGCAGAATGCCTTCTTCACCACTCTGTCCACCTGTGACTCCACTTTCAAGAAGCTATGAACGTGTACCTCTAGATCTCTTTGTTCTGTAACTCTCTGCAATGCCCTAACATTAAACGAGTAAGCCCTGCCCTGGTTCAATCTATCAAAATGCATCACCCTGCATCTGTCTAATTAAACTCCATCTGCCATTTGTCAGCCCACTGGCCCAATTGATCAAGATCCCGTTGCAATTGGAGATAACTTTTGTCACTGTCCACCGTGCCACAATCTTGGTATCATCTGCAAACATACTAACCATGCTCCCCATATCTCATCCAAATCATTAATTTAAATGGCAAATAACAGTGGGCCCAGCACTGATCCCTGAGGCACACCATTGGTCACTGGCCTCCAGTTTGAAAAACAATTCTCTACAACCACTGGGCTTCTGTCAAGTAGCCAGTTTTGTATCCATTTAGATACCTCATCCTGGATCCAGTGAGATTTAACCTTATGCAACAACTTACCGTGTGATTCGTTGTCAAAGGCCTTGCTAAAGTCCATATTGACAACATCAACTGCACTGCCCTCATCTACCTTCTTGGTTATCCCTTCAAAAAACTCAACTAAATTTGTGAGACATGATTTTCCATTCACAAAGCCATGCTTACTGTCCCTAATCAGTCCTTGCATCTCTAAATGCCTGTAGATCCTGTATCTCAAAATACCTTCCAACAATTTACCCACCACAGATGAGGCTCACTGGCCTGTAGTTCCCAGACTTTTCCCTGCAGCCCTTTTGAAACAAAGGCACAACATTTGCCACCCTCCAATCTTCAGACACCTCACCCATGACTATCGATGATTCAAATATCTCAGCTAGGGGACCCACAATTTCATCCCTAGCCTCCCACAACGTCCTGGGATATACGTCATCAGGTCCCACAGATCCATTCCAGCACCTCCTTCTCTGTAATATGTACACTCCTCAAGACATCACTATTTATTTTCCTAAGTTCCCTAACATCCATGCTTTTCTGAACAGTGACTCAACGGTCCAAATGGCCTCTCCTGCACTATAGGAATTCTTTGATCTTGGGGCTTATATGGAAACTATTAATTGGCTAATTATTTTCCTTTTTAAGATATTTTGTTTACTTTCCCACCAGTTTGCGTAGTATTTTAAACCTCAGTAATAGAATAGACCTTGATCACTTTCCAGATGTCAACCAACCAGCTGGATTTTTGCCTGCTATTAGAGTAAGAAGCAGTTCCTGCAAGGTGAACAGGTCCGAAAAAGCAAAGGACCACCTCACTCCTCACCCAACTCCCAGCACTCTTGTTCAAAGTCAAACTCCAATCCAGGGATGAAGGGCTTTACTTCTGGAGAGACTGGAGAAGCTGGGGCTGTTCGTCTTTAAGCAGAGAATGTTAGGAGAGATTTAATTGGGGCATTCAAAATGATGAGAGGTTTTGCAAGAGTAAATAAGGAGAAATTGTTTCTGGTGGTGGCAACAGGGTGAGTAACCAGAAAGATACAAATTGAAGATAACTGGTAAAAGAACCAGAGAGGTAGATGAGGAGATTTTTTACGCAGCAAGTTGTGATCTGGAAAGCACAGCCTGAAAAGGTGGTGGAGCGGGGTTCAAACAGGAACTTTTAAAAGGGGTGATTGGATAAATACTTGGAGGGGAACAAAATTGCAGGGCCATGGGGAAAAGAGCAAAGATTGATGGAAATTAAATTGGAAAGATTTTCAAGGAGATTCCATGGACTGAATGGCCTCTCCCAGTGCACTCCATTAACTGCAATGACTTGCCATGAACCGGCAGGTCCAACACGTGTTATGGCACAGTGGGTAACCTTTTCATCTCCGAATCAGAAAGTTATGGGCTCAAGTCCAATCCAAAGGCAGGTGTCCATAGTGTAAGAACATAAGAACTAGGAGCAGGAGTAGGACATCTGGCCCCTTGAGCCTGCTCCGCCATTCAATAGATCATGGCTGATCTTTTTGTGGACTCAGCTCCACTCGCCCACCTGCTCACCATAACCCTTAATTCCTTTACTGTTCAAAAATCTATCTACTCTTGCCTTAAAAACATTCAATGAGGTCACCTCAACTGCTTCACTGGGCTGGGAATTCTACAGATTCACAACCCTTTGTGTGAAGAAGTTCCTCCTCAACTCAGTCCTAAATCTGCTTCCCTTTATTTTGAGGCCAGGCCCCCTAGTTTTGCCTGCCAGTGGAAACAACGTCCTTGCTTCTATCTTATCTATTCCCTACATAATCTTATGTTTCCAAAAGATCCTCCCTCATTTTTCTAAATTCCAATAAGTATAATTCTATTCAGTCTCTCCTTAAAAGCCAATCCTCTCAACTCTGGAATTAACCCAGTAAATCTTCTCTGCATTCCCTCCAGTTCCAGTACATCCTTTCTCAAGTAAGGAGACCAAAACTGTACAGTACTCCAGGTGTGGCCTCACCAGCACCTTATACAGCTGCAACATAACCTCACTGTTTTTAAACTCCATCCCTCTCGCAATGAAGGACAAAATTCCATTTGCCTTCTTAATTACCTGCTGCACCTGCAAACCAACTGCACAAGGACACCCAGGTCCCTCTGCACAGCAGCAAGCTGCAATTTTTTACCATTTATATAACAGTCCATTTTGCTGTTATTCTCGTCAAAATGATGACGTCAGATTTACCAACATTGTACTCCATCCGCCACACCCTTGCCCACTCACTTAAACAATCTATATCCCTCTGGACCCTTTGCTCTATCACTCACCTTGGTGTCATCAGCAATTTTTGAACACCACACTTAGTCCCCAACTCCAAATCATCTGTGTAAATTGTAAACAATTGTAGTCCCAACATTGATCCCCGAGGCACACCACTAGTCACTGATCTCCAAACAGAAAAATACCCATTTACACCCACTCTTTGTTTTCTATTAGTTAACTACTCCTCTGTTCAGGCTAATACATTACTGGTAACACCATGCACTTTTATCTTATGTAGCAGTCTTTGATGCAGCACCTTGTCAAATGCCTTCTGGAAATCCAGATACAAGGATTGAGTATGTGGACGTGAAGACAGGGGATGTATTGGAACTTTTAAATTCTATCAAGATAGATAAGTTGCCGGGATCGGATGGGATGTACCACAGGTTACTGTGGGAGGTGAGGGAAGTGATTGCAGAGCCCCTGGCGATGATCTTTGCGTCGTCGATGGAGACGGGAGAGGTTCCGGAGGATTGGAGGATTGCGGATGTGGTTCCTATTTTCGAGAAACAGGATAGCCCGGGAAATTACTGACCAGTGAGTCTGACCTCAGTGGTTGGTAAGTTGATGGACAGGATTTATGAACATTTAGAGAAGTTTAGTATGATCAGAAATAGTCAACACGGCTTTGTCAAGGGCAGGTCATGCCTTACAAGCCTAGTTGAGTTCTTTGAAAATGTGACTGAACACATTGACGAAGGAAGAGCAGTGGATGTGGTTTACATGGACTTCAGCAAGGTGTTTGATAAGGTCCCCATGCAAGACTTCTTGAGAACGTGAGAGGGAATGGGATCCAAGGGGCTTTGGCCTTGTGGATCCAGAACTGGCTTGCCTGCAGAAGTGGTTGTGGATGGGTCTTATTCTGCATGGAGGTCGGTCGCCAGTACAGTGCCCCAGGGATCTGTCCTAGGACCCTTGCTGTTTGTCATTTTCATAAATGACCTGGATGAGGAAGTGGAGGGATGGGTTAGTAAGTTTGCTGACAATACAAAGGTTGGTGATGTTGTGGATAGTCTGGAGGGTTGTCAGAAGTTGCAGCTTGACATAGATTCCCCCTCTATTTCTCTCTTTCACATTCCCCCCCTCTATTTCTCTCTCTCTCTCACATTCCCCCCCTCTCTATTTCTCTCTCTCACATTACCTCCTCTATTTCTCTCTCTCACGTTCCCCCACTCTCTATTTCTCTCTGTCACATTCCCCCACTCTCTCTATCTCTCTCTCTCTCTCACATTCCCCCACTCTCTCTATTTCTCTCTCTCTCACATTCCCTCTATTTCTCTCTCACATTCCCCCCCTCTCTATTTCTCTCTCTCACATTACCTCCTCTATTCTCTCTCTCACGTTCCCCCACTCTCTATTTCTCTCTCTCACATTCCCCCACTCTCTATTTCTCTCTCTCACATTCCCCCACTATTCTCTCTCTCACATTCCCCCACACTCTCTATTTATCTCTCTCACATTCCCCCCCCATTTCTCTCTCTCACACATTCCCCCACTCTCTCTATTTCTCTCTCTCACATTCCCCCCCCATTTCTCTCTCTCTCACATTCCCCCTCTCTCTCACACACATTCCCCCCTCTCTCTCTCTCACACATTCCCCCCTCTCTCTCTCTCACACATTCCCCCCTCTCTCTCTCTCACACATTCCCCCCTCTCTCTCTCTCACACATTCCCCCCTCTCTCTCTCTCACACATTCCCCCCTCTCTCTCTCACACATTCCCCCCTCTCTCTCTCTCTCACACATTCCCCCCTCTCTCTCTCTCTCACACATTCCCCCCTCTCTCTCTCTCTCACACATCCCCCCTCTCTCTCTCTCTCACACATTCCCCCCCCTCTCTCTCTCTCACACATTCCCCCCTCTCTCTCTCTCACACATTCCCCCCTCTCTCTCTCACACACATTCCCCCTCTCTCTCTCACACACATTCCCCCCTCTCCTCTCTCACACACTCCCCCCTCTCTCTCTCTCACACACTCCCCCCTCTCTCTCACACATTCCCCCCTCTCTCTCACACATTCCCCCCTCTCTCTCACACATTCCCCCCTCTCTCTCACACATTCCCCCCTCTCTCTATTTCTCTCTCTCACATTTCCCCCTCTCTATTTCTCGCTCTCACATTCCCCCACTCTCTCTATTTCTCTCTCTCTCACATTCCCCCCCTCTATTTTCTCTCTCTCACATCCCCTCTATTTCTCTCTCTCACATTCCCCCCCTCTATTTCTCTCTCTCACATTCCCCCCTCTCTATTCTCTCTCTCACATTCCCCCCTCTCTATTTCTCTCTCTCACATTCCCCCCCTCTCTATTTCTCTCTCTCACATTCCCCCACTCTCTCTCTCTATTTCTCTCACATTCCCCCCACTCTCTCTCTCTATTTCTCTCTCTCACATTCCCCACTCTCTCTCTCTATTTCTCTCTCTCACATTCCCCCACTCTCTCTCTCTCTCTCTATTTCTCTCTCTCACATTCCCCCACTCTCTCTCTCTCTATTTCTCTCTCACACATTCCCCCACTCTCTCTATTTTTCTCTCTCACACATTCCCCCACTCTCTCTCTATTTCTCGCTCTCACATTCCCCCACTCTCTCTCTATTTCTCTCTCTCACAATCCCTCTCTCTATATTTCTCTCTCTCACATTCCCCTCTCTCTCACATTCCTTCTCTCTCTATTTCTCTCTCTCACACATTCCCCCTCTCTATTTCTCCCTCTCACATTATTCCTCCCTGTCTCTACTTCTCCCTCACACACTCCCCCCTCTCTATTTCTCTCTCTCACATTCCCCTCTCTCTATTTCTCTCTCACACATTCCCCTCTCTATTTCTCTCTCTCACATTATTCCCCCTCTCTATTTCTCTTTCTCACATTCCCTCTATTTCTCTTTCTCACATTCCCTCTATTTCTCTTTCTCACACTCCCTCTATTTCTCTTTCCTCACACTCCCTCTATTTCTCTTTCTCACACTCCCTCTATTTCTCTTTCTCAACACTCCCTCTATTTTCTCTTTCCTCACACTCCCTCTATTTCTCTTTCTCACACTCCCTCTATTTCTCTCGCACATTCCCCCTCTCTATTTCTCTCTCTCACATTCCCCCTATTTCTCTCTCTCACATTCCCCCTCTCTCTATTTCTCTCTCACACATTCCCCCTCTCTCTATTTCTCTCTCTCACATTATTCCCCCTCTCTATTTCTCTCTCTCACATTATTCCCCCTCTCTATTTCTCTTTCTCACATTCCCTCTATTTCTCTTTCTCACATTCCCTCTATTTCTCTTTCTCACACTCCCTCTATTTCTCTTTCTCACACTCCCTCTATTTCTCTTTCTCACACTCCCTCTATTTCTCTTTCTCACACTCCCTCTATTTCTCTTTCTCACACTCCCTCTATTTCTCTTTCTCACACTCCCTCTATTTCTCTCTCGCACATTCCCCCTCTCTATTTCTCTCTCTCACATTCCCCCTATTTCTCTCTCCTCACATTCCCCTCTATACTTCCCTCTCTCTATTTCTCTCTCTCACATTATTCCCCCTCTCTATTTCTCTCTTTCACATTATTCCCCCTCTCTATTTCTCTTTCTCACACTCCCTCTATTTCTCTTCCTCACACTCCCTCTATTTCTCTTTCTCACACTCCCTCTATTTCTCTTTCTCACACTCCCTCTATTTCTCTTTCTCACACTCCCTCTATTTCTCTCTCTCACACTCCCTCTATTTCTCTCTCTCACACTCCCTCTATTTCTCTTTCTCACACCCCCTCTCTCTCTCTCACACTCCCTCTATTTCTCTCTCTCACACTCCCTTCTCTCTCACACTCCCTCTATTTCTCTCTCACACATCTCCCCCTCTCTTTCTATCTCTCTCACACATTCTCCCCCTCTCTCTATTTCTCTCTCTCACACATTCTCCCCTCTATTTCTCTCTCTCACACATTCTCCCCCTCTCTCATTTCTCTCTCACACATTCTCCCCCTCTCTCTATTTCTCTCTCTCACACATTCTCCCCCTCTCTCTATTTCTCTCTCTCACACATTCTCCCCCTCTCTCTATTTCTCTCTCTCACACATTCTCCCCCTCTCTATTTCTCTCTCTCACACATTCTCCCCCTCTCTCTATTTCTCTCTCTCACACATTCTCCCCCTCTCTCTATTTCTCTCTTCTCACACATTCTCCCCCTCTCTCTATTTCTCTCTCTCACACATTCTCCCCCTCTCTCTATTTCTCTCTCTCACACATTCTCCCCCTCTCTCTATTTCTCTCTCTCACACATTCTCCCCTCTCTCTATTTCTCTCTCTCACACATTCTCCCCCTCTCTCTATTTCTCTCTCTCACACATTCTCCCCCTCTCTCTATTTCTCTCTCTCACACATTCTCCCCCTCTCTCTATTTCTCTCTCTCACACATTCTCCCCCTCTCTCTATTTCTCTCTCTCACACATTCTCCCCCTCTCTCTATTTCTCTCTCTCACACATTCTCCCCTCTCTCTATTTCTCTCTCTCACACATTCTCCCCCTCTCTCTATTTCTCTCTCTCACACATTCTCCCCCTCTCTCTATTTCTCTCTCTCACACATTCTCCCCCTCTCTCTATTTCTCTCTCTCACACATTCTCCCCCTCTCTCTATTTCTCTCTCTCACACATTCTCCCCCTCTCTCTATTTCTCTCTCTCACACATTCTCCCCCTCTCTCTATTTCTCTCTCTCACACATTCTCCCCCTCTCTCTATTTCTCTCTCTCACACATTCTCCCCCTCTCTCTATTTCTCTCTCTCACACATTCTCCCCCTCTCTCTATTTCTCTCTCTCACACATTCTCCCCTCTCTCTATTTCTCTCTCTCACACATTCTCCCCCTCTCTCTATTTCTCTCTCTCACACATTCTCCCCCTCTCTCTATTTCTCTCTCTCACACATTCTCCCCCTCTCTCTATTTCTCTCTCTCACACATTCTCCCCCTCTCTCTATTTCTCTCTCTCACACATTCTCCCCCTCTCTCTATTTCTCTCTCTCACACATTCTCCCCCTCTCTCTATTTCTCTCTCTCACACATTCTCCCCCTCTCTCTATTTCTCTCTCTCACACATTCTCCCCCTCTCTCTATTTCTCTCTCTCACACATTCTCCCCCTCTCTCTATTTCTCTCTCTCACACATTCTCCCCCTCTCTCTATTTCTCTCTCTCACACATTCTCCCCCTCTCTCTATTTCTCTCTCTCACACATTCTCCCCCTCTCTCTATTTCTCTCTCTCACACATTCTCCCCCTCTCTCTATTTCTCTCTCTCACACATTCTCCCCCTCTCTCTATTTCTCTCTCTCACACATTCTCCCCCTCTCTCTATTTCTCTCTCTCACACATTCTCCCCCTCTCTCTATTTCTCTCTCTCACACATTCTCCCCCTCTCTCTATTTCTCTCTCTCACACATTCTCCCCTCTCTCTATTTCTCTCTCTCACACATTCTCCCCCTCTCTCTATTTCTCTCTCTCACACATTCTCCCCTCTCTCTATTTCTCTCTCTCACACATTCTCCCCCTCTCTCTATTTCTCTCTCTCACACG
>NW_027650719.1:0-7500 GCF_965287045.1 Carcharhinus amblyrhynchos
TCTCACTCTCGCTCTCTCGCGTGCGCTCTCTCACTCTCGCTCTCTCGCGTGCGCTCTCTCACTCTCTCTCTCTCGCGTGCGCTCTCTCACTCTCTCTCTCTCGCCGGCGCTCTCTCACTCTCTCTCTCTCGCGTGCGCTCTCTCACTCTCTCTCTCTCGCGTGCGCCCGCCCTCTCTCTAATTTGCACTCGCACACATACATTCACATATCCACACACACACATATCCTCACACTCAAACACTCACAGACACACAGAGAGACACACACACACCCACTGTAATAAATCAGATCCCACTTCCCTCGCTCAGACACACAGCCAGGGTTAAATCTGTAAACCGAGAGTGAGACAGAAATGTGCAGAATATTCATTCAATATTGATCAGGCAGTGGGACAGAGAGGGATTCTCCAGCTACAGAAAGATCCGGGCGGAAGGGGCTCTGTCTCACCGCCCCAACTTCACACAACCTCCAAACACTTTGTAAAACAAACCCAGATCGAGAATCACATCGCGAGCAGGAGGGGGATCATACCCCCCCCGGAATGAGAGATCCCAGTCCGCTATCATCCTAATCCAGGAAAATCCACACCCAATCCCAGTGTCTCGTTCCCTCTCTCTCTCCCAATCCCAGTGTCTCGTTCCCTCTCTCTCTCCCAATCCCAGTGTCTCGTTCCCTCTCTCTCTCCCAATCCCAGTGTCTCGTTCCCTCTCTCTCTCCCAATCCCAGCGTCTCGTTCCCTCTCTCTCTCCCAATCCCAGCGTCTCGTTCCCTCTCTCTCTCCCAATCTCAGCGTCTCGTTCCCTCTCTCTCTCCCAATCCCAGTGTCTCGTTCCCTCTCTCTCCCAATCCCAGTGTCTCGTTCCCTCTCTCTCTCCCAATCCCAGTGTCTCGTTCCCTCTCTCCCTCCCAATCCCAGTGTCTCGTTCCCTCTCTCTCTCCCAATCCCAGTGTCTCGTTCCCTCTCTCTCTCCCAATCCCAGTGTCTCATTCCCTCTCTCTCTCCCAATCCCAGTGTCTCATTCTCTCTCTCTCCCAATCCCAGTGTCTCGTTCCCTCTCTCCCTCAATCTAAGTGTCTCATTCCCTCTCTCTCTCCCAATCCCAGTGTCTCGTTCCCTCTCTCCCTCAATCTAAGTGTCTCATTCCCTCTCTCCCTCAATCTAAGTGTCTCATTCCCTCTCTCCCTCAATCTGTGTCTCATTCCCTCTCTCCCTCAATCTAAGTGTCTCATTCCCTCTCTCTCTCCCAATCCCAGTGTCTCATTCCCTCTCTCTTTCCCAATCCCAGTGTCTCATTCCCTCTCTCCCTCAATCTAAGTGTCTCATTCCCTCTCTCCCTCAATCTAAGTGTCTCATTCCCTCTCTCCCTCAATCTAAGTGTCTCATTCCCTCTCTCCCTCAATCTAAGTGTCTCATTCCCTCTCTCCCTCAATCTAAGTGTCTCATTCCCTCTCTCCCTCAATCTAAGTGTCTCATTCCCTCTCTCCCTCAATCTAAGTGTCTCATTCCCTCTCTCCCTCAATCTAAGTGTATCAAAGAACAAAGAGAATTCCAGCACAGGAACAGGCCCTTCGGCCCCTCCAAGCCTGCCCCGACCATGCTGCCCCGACTGAACTAAAACCCCCCCCTACCCTTCCGGGGACCGTACCCTCTTCCCATCCTATTCATGGATTCGTCAATACAAACTCACTACCGTCTCCGTTTCCCTCCCCCCGGCAGCGAGTTCCAGGCACCCACCACCCCCCCGTGTAAAAAAAAAATCTGCCTCGTACATCTCCTTTAAACCTCACCCCTTAAACCTGTGCCCCCCGACTCTTCTACCCTGGGGGGGAGAAAGCTCCACTCTGCCCCTCATAATCTTGTAGACTTCTATCAGATCGTCCCCCTCAACCTCCAGTGAGAACAAACCAAGTTCCTCCAACCTCTCCTCGTCGCTAATGCCCTCCACATCAGGGGCGACATCCTGGTAAATCTTTTCTGTAACCCTCTCCAAAGCCTCCACATCCTTCTGGTAGTGTGGGTGACCAGAATTGAACTCTATATTCCAAGTGCGGCCTCACTGAGGTTCTATAAAGCTGCAACATGACTTGCCCAATGTTTAAACTCAGTGTCCCGGCCGATGAAGGCAAGCATTGCCGTACGCCTTCTCGACTACCTTCTCCACCTGCATTGCCACTTTCAGTGACCTGTGTATCTGTATGCCCAGATCCCTCTGCCTATCAATACTCTGTGTACCTGTACACCCAGATCCCTCTGCCTATCAATACTCTGTGTACCTGTACGCCCAGATCCCTCTGCCTATCAATACTCTGTGTACCTGTACGCCCAGATCCTCTGCTTATCAATACTCTGTGTACCTGTACGCCCAGATCCCTCTGCCTATCAATACTCTGTGTATCTGTATGCCCAGATCCCTCTGCCTATCAATACTCTGTGTATCTGTACGCCCAGATCCCTCTGCCTATCAATACTCTGTGTACCTGTACGCCCAAATCCCTCTGCCTATCAATACTCTGTGTACCTGTACGCCCAGATCCCTCTGCCTATCAATACTCTGTGTACCTGTATGCCCAGATCCCTCTGCCTATCAATACTCTGTGTCTCTGTGTGCCCAGATCCCTCTGCCTATCAATACTCTGTGTACCTGTACGCCCAGATCCCTCTGCCTATCAATACTCTGTGTACCTTTACGCCCAGATCCCTCTGCCTATCAATACTCTGTGTACCTGTATGCCCAGATCCCTCTGCCTATCAATACTCTGTGTACCTGTACACCCAGATCCCTCTGCCTATCAATACTCTGTGTACCTGTACGCCCAGATCCCTCTGCCTATCAATACTCTGTGCACCTGTACGCCCAGATCCCTCTGCCTATCAATACTCTGTGTATCTGTATGCCCAGATCCCTCTGCCTATCAATACTCTGTATCTGTATGCCCAGATCCCTCTGCCTATCAATACTCTGTGTATCTGTACGCCCAGATCCCTCTGCCTATCAATACTCTGTGTACCTGTACGCCCAAATCCCTCTGCCTATCAATACTCTGTGTACCTGTACGCCCAGATCCCTCTGCCTATCAATATTCTGTATCTGTATGCCCAGATCCCTCTGCCTATCAATACTCTGTGTACCTGTACGCCCAGATCCCTCTGCCTATCAATACTCTTAAGGGTTCTGCTATTTACTGTATATTTCCTATTTGTATTAGACCTTCCAAAATGCATTACCTCACAGCTGTCCGGATTAAACTCCATCTGCCATCTTTCCGCCCAAGTCTCCAACTGCTACAACGCAAAGTACTCATTTAATACCTCGCCCACGTCCTCTGGCTCCGGGCATCGATTCCCTCCCCTGTCCCCTCAGTGGGCCAATCCTCTCCCTGGACTCCTCTCTCTCTCTCCCAATCTAAGTATCTCGTTCCCTCTCTCTCTCCCAATCTAAGTGTCTCATTCCCTCTCTCCTCTCTCCCAATCTAAGTGTCTCGTTCCCTCTCTCTCTCTCCCAATCTAAGCCTCTCATTCCCTCTCTCTCCCAATCTAAGCTCTCATTCCCTCTCTCTCCCAATCTAAGTGTCTCATTCCCTCTCTCTCTCTCCAATCTAAGTGTCTCATTCCCTCTCTCTCTCTCCCAATCTAAGTCTCTCATTCCCTCTCTCTCTCTCCCAATCTAAGTCTCTCATTCCTCTCTCTCTCTCCCAATCTAAGTCTCTCATTCCCTCTCTCTCCCAATCTAAGCCTCTCATTCCCACTCTCTCCCAATCTAAGTGTCTCATTCCCTCTCTCTCCCAATCTAAGTGTCTCGTTCCCTCTCTCTCTCCCAATCTAAGTGTCTCGTTCCCTCTCTCTCTCTCCCAATCTAAGTCCGTTCCTCTCTCTCTCTCCCAATCTAAGCCTCTCATTCCCTCTCTCTCCCAATCTAAGTCTCATTCCCTCTCTCTCCTCCCAATCTAAGTGTCTCATTCCCTCTCTCTCTCCCAATCTAAGTCTCTCATTCCCTCTCTCTCTCTCCCAATCTAAGTCTCTCATTCCCTCTCTCTCTCTCCCAATCTAAGTCTCTCATTCCCTCTCTCTCTCTCCCAATCTAAGTCTCTCATTCCCTCTCTCTCTCTCCAATCTAAGTCTCTCATTCCCTCTCTCTCTCCAATCTAAGCCTCTCATTCCCTCTCTCTCCCAATCTAAGTCTCTCATTCCCTCTCTCTCTCTCCCAATCTAAGTCTCTCATTCCCTCTCTCTCTCTCCCAATCTAAGTCTCTCATTCCCTCTCTCTCCCAATCTAAGCCTCTCATTCCCTCTCTCTCCCAATCTAAGTGTCTCATTCCCTCTCTCTCTCTCCCAATCTAAGTGTCTCGTTCCCTCTCTCTCTCTCCCAATCTAAGCCTCTCATTCCCTCTCTCTCCCAATCTAAGTGTCTCATTCCCTCTCTCTCCAATCTAAGTGTCTCATTCCCTCTCTCTCTCTCCCAATCTAAGTCTCTCATTCCCTCTCTCTCTCTCCCAATCTAAGTCTCTCATTCCCTCTCTCTCTCTCCCAATCTAAGTCTCTCATTCCCTCTCTCTCCCAATCTAAGCCTCTCATTCCCACTCTCTCCCAATCTAAGTGTCTCATTCCCTCTCTCTCCCAATCTAAGTGTCTCATTCCCTCTCTCTCTCTCCCAATCTAAGTGTCTCGTTCCCTCTCTCTCTCTCCCAATCTAAGCCTCTCATTCCCTCTCTCTCCCAATCTAAGTGTCTCATTCCCTCTCTCTCTCTCTCCAATCTAAGTGTCTCATTCCCTCTCTCTCTCCAATCTAAGTCTCTCATTCTGATGGTCCCCATCACTCTCCGCAAATCCTCCAATCTTTGTATCGTCCGCAAACTTACTAACCAAAATTTTACCCCAAAATTTATATATATTACAAACACAAAGGTTCGCAGCACTGATCCCCGAGGAATGCCACTTGTCCCGGCTCTCCATTCAGGAACGCACCCTTCCCTCTGTGACTGAGCCAGTTCTGTATCCCCCTCGCCAGCTCACCTCTGATCCCGATCGACTTCACCTCCTGCCCCCTGTCTGCCGTGGGGGGGCCTTGTCAAAGGCCTTGCTGAAGTCCACGTAGACAACATCCACTGCCTGACCCTCATCAACCATCTTCATCTCTCCCTCGAAAAAGCTCCATCAAGTTTGCGAGGCACGACCTCCCCTTCACAAAACCACGTCGCCTCTCACCGATACGTCCGTTTACTTCCAAGTGGGAATAAATCCCGCCTCAAAAGAATCCTCTCCAATAATTTCCCTACCACTGACGCAAGACTCACCGGCCTCTAATTACCTGGATCATTTTTCTTCAACAAAGGAACAACATTGGCTATTCCCCAATCCTGTGGGATCTCCCCCTGTAGCCAGCGAGGGTACAAAGATTTCTCTCAAGGCCACAGAAACTTCCTCCCTTGCCTCTCTCGGGTATATCCCATCAGGCCCTGGGGACTTGTCCACCTTAATGCTCCTCAAGAACCCCGATTCTCTTTGATCTCAACATGACTCAAACTATCAACACACCCTTCCCCTGACTCATCATCCAGCAAGTACCTTCTCGTTGGTGAATCCCGACGCAAAGTACTCATTTAATACCTCGCCCACGTCCTCTGGCTCCGGGCATCGATTCCCTCCCCTGTCCTTGAGTGGGCCGATCCTCTCCCTGGTTACTCTCGTGGTCTTTATATATGTATAAAAAGCTTTGGGATTTTCCGTCATCCCTTTCAGCCCTCCCTACTCCGCGCTTACGTTTCTTCCTATTTTCTTTGTATTCCACACTTGCTTCCTGTGTTCCCAATCTCCTCACTCCAACAATCTGCGTTCTTTTTCTCTTTGACTCTCTCTCTCTCTCCAATGCAAGTATCTCATTCCCCCTCTCTCTCTCCCAATCTAAATGTCTCATTCCCTCTCTCTCCCAATCTAAGTCTCTCTTTCTCTCCAGTCTAAGTCTTTCATCTCTCTCTCTCTCTCCAATCTAAGTATCTCATTCCCTCTCTCTCTCAATCTAAGTGATTCATTCCCTCTCTCTCTCTCCCTCAATCCAATTGTATTACTCCCTCTCTCTCCCAATCTATGTGTCTCATTCCCTCTCTCTCTCTCCCCAATCTAAGTGTCTCATTCCCTCTCTCTCCCAATCTAAGTCTCTCTTTCTCTCCAGTCTAAGTCTTTCAATCTCTCTCTCTCTCTCCAATCTAAGTATCTCATTCCCTCTCTCTCTCAATCTAAGTGATTCATTCCCTCTCTCTCTCTCTCCCAATCTAAGTGTCTCATTCCCTCTCTCTCCCAATCTAAGTCTCTCTTTCTCTCCAGTCTAAGTCTTTCAATCTCTCTCTCTCTCCAATCTAAGTGTCTCATTTCCTCTCTCTCTCAATCTAAGTGATTCATTCCCTCTCTCTCTCTCCCTCAATCCAATTGTATTACTCCCTCTCTCTCCCAATCTATGTGTCTCATTCCCTCTCTCTCTCCCAATCTAAGTGATTCATTCCCTCTCTCTCTCCAATCTAAGTATCTCATTCCCTCTCTCTCCCAATCTATGTGTCTCATTCCCTCTCTCTCTCTCTCTCTCCCAATCTAAGTCTCTCCACTCTCCCAGTGTAAGTGTAACATCCCCCCTCTCTCTCACACAATCTAAGTCTCTCATTCCCTCTCTCTCTCCAATCTAAGTATCTCATTCCCTCTCTCTCCAATCTAAGTATCTCATTCCCTCTCTCTCCCAATCTATGTGTCTCATTCCCTCTCTCTCTCTCTCCCAATCTAAGTCTCTCCTCTCTCCCAGTTTAAGTGTAACATCCCCCCCTCTCTCTCTCTCACACAATCCAAGTCTCTCATTCCCTCTCTGTCTCTACCTCCCAATCTGTGTTTCATTCCCCCCTCTCTCCCAATCTAAATCTCTCTTTCTCTCCCAATCTAAGCGACTCATTCTCTCTCTCTCTCTCTCAATCTAAGTATCTCATTCCCTCTCTCTCAATCTTAAGTGACTCTTTCTCTCTCCCAGTCTAACATTCCCCCTCTGTCTCTCTCTCTCACACACACACACACACACAATCTAAGTCTCTCACTCCCAATCTAACTGTTCCATCCTCTCTCTCTCTCTCTCTCTGTCTCTCAGACACTTTGTTGTGGGGGGGGGAAGGCAGCTTTCTCTGGGTAAATGCTCTATCCTTGTACTTACTGTGGGTTGCTGTTATTCCAATGCACCGAGTGTCTATTGCAGAGAGCGGATCCGCACAGGACCAGGAGGATCCACGGTGAACTCAGACTCCCAGACATGACTGAGGTTGGGTTAAATTCTCCCTGTGTCTTTCTCCCAGGGATAAAGGGGAACACACTCTATCAGCCCAGAGGTGTGTGTGTGTGTGTGTGGGGAGAGACACACACACACACAGAGAGAGAGGGAAGGCTGTAGAATCCAGGAATCTCCCCCCACACCCTCCCCTCTCTCTGCAACATACAATAAGAACACAAATCCTGGGACTGACTGAGCCCCAGG
>NW_027650719.1:10000-35000 GCF_965287045.1 Carcharhinus amblyrhynchos
TCTCCCCATGTCTGCATGGGTTTCCTCCGAGTGCTCCGGTTTCCTCCCACAGTCCTAAAGATGTGCGGGTCAGGGTGGATTGGCCGTGCTAAATTTCCACTTAGTGTCCAAAGGTGAGTGCGTTACGGTGTATTTGTGATTTGCTGTCACATATATTGGCACAAAGTCAAAAATATTGTTTCTTGTGGGCGCTCCCTCAGCACCGACCCTCCCCACAGTGCGGCGCTCCCTCAGCACCGACCCTCCCCACAGTGCGGGGCTCCCTCAGCACCGACCCTCCCCACAGTGCGGCGCTCCCTCAGCACCGACCCTCCCCACAGTGCGGGGCTCCCTCAGCACCGACCCTCCCCACAGTGCGGGGCTCCCTCAGCACCGACCCTCCCCACAGTGCGGGGCTCCCTCAGCACCGACCCTCCCCACAGTGCGGGGCTCCCTCAGCACCGACCCTCCCCACAGTGCGGCGCTCCCTCGGCACCGACCCTCCCCACAGTGCGGCGCTCCCTCAGCACCGACCCTCCCCACAGTGCGGGGCTCCCTCAGCACCGACCCTCCCACAGTGCGGCGCTCCCTCAGCACCGACCCTCCCACAGTGCGGCGCTCCCTCAGCACCGACCCTCCCACAGTGCGGCGCTCCCTCAGCACCGACCCTCCCACAGTGCGGCGCTCCCTCTGCACCGACCCTCCCCACAGTGCGGCGCCCCCTCAGCACCGACCCTCCCCACAGTGCGGCGCTCCCTCAGCACCGACCCTCCCCACAGTGCGGCGCTCCCTCAGCACCGACCCTCCCCACAGTGCGGCGCTCCCTCAGCACCGACCCTCCCCACAGTGCGGTGCTCCCTCAGCACCGACCCTCCCCACAGTGCGGCGCTCCCTCAGCACCGACCCTCCCCACAGTGCGGCGCTCCCTCAGCACCGACCCTCCCCACAGTGCGGCGCTCCCTCAGCACTTAAACTCCAACAGGGCTTATTCAGAGTCCAGATCACTGTGTAACTGTACAGAGTCACTGTTTATTCAGCAGGGTAAGGATCGCTCACTGTGTAACTGTACAGAGTCACTGTTTATTCAGCAGGGTAAGGATCCCTCACTGTGTAACTGTACAGAGTCACTGTTTATTCAGCAGGGTAAGGATCCCTCACTGTGTAACTGTACAGAGTCACTGTTTATTCAGCAGGGTAAGGATCCCTCACTGTGTAACTGTACAGAGTCACTGTTTATTCAGCAGGGTAAGGATCGCTCACTGTGTAACTGTACAGAGTCACTGTTTATTCAGCAGGGTAAGGATCGCTCACTGTGTAACTGTACAGAGTCACTGTTTATTCAGCAGGGTAAGGATCGCTCACTGTGTAACTGTACAGAGTCGCTGTTTATTCAGCAGGGTAAGGATCGCTCACTGTGTAACTGTACAGAGTCACTGTTTATTCAGCAGGGTAAGGATCTCTCACTGTGTAACTGTACAGAGTCACTGTTTATTCAGCAGGGTAAGGATCGCTCACTGTGTAACTGTACAGAGTCACTGTTTATTCAGCAGGGTAAGGATCGCTCACTGTGTAACTGTACAGAATTGCCTTTTTTCAGCCTGTCAGGGGTTACTAGCTTTCTGAGCATGCTTTCCCCATCTCCTGCTGTGCCTGGTCGCTGTGTCACAGCAGGACAATGTGTTAAATCCTGTTCTAATCAAGGGGAGGATATCGTGAACACTCTTACGATCTTCTGGATGGGAGACTGGGGAATCAGACAGATAATCCGACAAGTTCCACTTCATTTCCGAGCTGGGTTTTACTGTTCCCGGGCTCCGTCTCTCACTGTTCGCAATCTTTCTTTTACGGGCTTTAGGGATAACATTACACAAGCAATGCACGCAATATTGTTGGGGAAATGTCTACATTCTCAACCACACTGAATTCATGAGAGTGTCGAGGGAGCTTTACTCTGTATCTAACCCCGTGCTGTACCTGTCCTGGGAGTGTTTGATGGGGGGAACAGTGTAGAGGGAGCTTTACTCTGTATCTAACCCCGTGCTGTACCTGTCCTGGGAGTGTTTGATGGGGGGACAGTGTAGAGGGAGCTTTACTCTGTATCTAACCCCGTGCTGTACCTGTCCTGGGAGTGTTTGATGGGGGACAGTGTAGAGGGAGCTTTACTCTGTATCTAACCCCGTGCTGTACCTGTCCTGGGAGTGTTTGATGGGGGGACAGTGTAGAGGGAGCTTTACTCTGTATCTAACCCCGTGCTGTACCTGTCCTGGGAGTGTTTGATGGGGACAGTGTAGAGGGAGCTTTACTCTGTATCTAAACCTGTGCTGTACCTGTCCTGGGAGTGTTTGATGGGGGGACAGTGTAGAGGGAGCTTTACTCTGTATCTAACCCCGTGCTGTACCTGTCCTGGGAGTGTTTGATGGGGGGACAGTGTAGAGGGAGCTTTACTCTGTATCTAACCCCGTGCTGTACCTGTCCTGGGAGTGTTTGATGGGGGGACAGTGTAGAGGGAGCTTTACTCTGTATCTAACCCCGTGCTGTACCTGTCCTGGGAGTGTTTGATGGGGGGACAGTGTAGAGGGAGCTTTACTCTGTATCTAACCCCGTGCTGTACCTGTCCTGGGAGTGTTTGATGGGGGGACAGTGTAGAGGGAGCTTTACTCTGTATCTAACCCCGTGCTGTACCTGTCCTGGGAGTGTTTGATGGGGGGACAGTGTAGAGGGAGCTTTACTCTGTATCTAACCCCGTGCTGTACCTGTCCTGGGAGTGTTTGATGGGGGGACAGTGTAGAGGGAGCTTTACTCTGTATCTAACCCTGTGCTGTACCTGTCCTGGGAGTGTTTGATGGGGAATCGTATGAGGGAGTTGGAAGGAGAGGTTTGAGAGAGATAGGGGATTAGGGAGAGTTGTCGAGGTGGGGTTGGTGGCAGGGTTGGAGAGAGAGCGAGTTGGAGAGGGAGGGTTGGAGTGAGGAGGTGTTGGGGAGGGAGGGTTGGAGCGAGGAGGTATTGGAGAGGAAGGATTGGAGTGAGGAGGTGTTGGAGAGAGGGGGAGTTGGGGGGCGTTGGAGAGAGGGGAAGTTGAGGAGGGAGGGTTGGAGCGAGGGGGAGTTGGGGAGGGGGTGGTTGGAGAGAGGGGGAGTTGGGGAGGGGGTGGTTGGAGAGAGGGGGAGTTGGGGAGGGGGCGGTTGGAGAGAGGGGGAGTTGGGGAGGGGGTGGTTGGAGAGAGGGGGAGTTGGGGAGGGGGCGGTTGGAGAGAGGGGGAGTTGGGGAGGGGGTGGTTGGAGAGAGGGGGAGTTGGGGAGGGGGTGGTTGGAGAGAGGGGGAGTTGGGGAGGGGGTGGTTGGAGCGAGGGGGAGTTGGGGAGGGGGTGGTTGGAGAGAGGGGGAGTTGGGGAGGGGGTGGTTGGAGAGAGGGGGAGTTGGGGTGGGGGTGGTTGGAGAGAGGGGGAGTTGGGGAGGGGGTGGTTGGAGAGAGGGGGAGTTGGGGAGGGGGGGTGTTGGAGCGAGGGGGAGTTGGGGAGGGGGGTGTTGGAGAGAGGGGGAGTTGGGGAGGGGAGGGTTGGAGAGAGGGGGAGTTGGGGACGGGGTGGTTGGAGAGAGGGGGAGTTGGGGAGGGGGGTGTTGGAGAGAGGGGGAGTTGGGGAGGGGAGGGTTGGAGAGAGGGGGGAGTTGGGGAGGGGGTGGTTGGAGCGAGGGGGAGTTGGGGAGGGGGGGTGTTGGAGCGAGGGGGAGTTGGGGAGGGGGGGTGTTGGAGCGAGGGGGAGTTGGGGAGGGGGGGTGTTGGAGAGAGGGGGAGTTGAGGAGGGGGGTGTTGGAGAGAGGGAGAGTTAGCCGCACTCACACAAATAAAAGATCCCTCAATTATTCATCGGTTGGGATCACACAGGATTAATTGAAAATTAAATTGAAGTTAAACTGGAGCAGGATTTGCTGAGCTGTGGTGTCCGACACACACACTGACACTGACACACACACACACACTGACACACACACACTGACACTGACACACTGACACTGACACACACACACACACTGACACTGACACACTGACACTGACACACACACACTGACACTGACACACACACACTGACACTGACACACTGACACTGACACACACACACTGACACTGACACACACACACTGACACTGACACACTGACACTGACACACTGACACTGACACACACACACTGACACTGACACACACACACTGACACACACACACAGACACTGACACACACACACTGACACTGACACACACACACACACTGACACTGACACACTGACACTGACACTGACACACTGACACTGACACTGACACACACACACTGACACACACACACAGACACTGACACACACACACTGACACTGACACACACACACACACTGACACTGACACACACACACTGACACTGACACTGACACACTGACACTGACACACACACACTGACACTGACACACACACACACTGACACTGACACACACACACTGACACTGACACACACACACTGACACTGACACTGACACTGACACACTGACACACACACACACACACACTGACACACACACACTGACACTGACACACACACACTGACACTGACACACACACACTGACACTGACACTGACACACTGACACACACACACTGACACTGACACACACACACTGACACTGACACACACACACTGACACTGACACTGACACACACACACACACACTGACACTGACACACACACACTGACACTGACACACACACACTGACACTGACACACTGACACTGACACACACACACACACACACAGACACTGACACACACACACTGACACACACACACACTGACACTGACACACACACACTGACACACACACACACACACACTGACACACACACACACACTGACACTGACACACACACAGACACTGACACACACACACATATGCACTGACACACACACACACACACACTCTGACACTGACACACACACACACACTGACACACACACACAGACACACACTGACACACACACACATACACACACATACTGACACACACACAGACACACATACAGTCTCTCTCTCACACACACACATTGACACACACACACGCACACACACTGACACTGACACACACACACATACTGACACACACACACATACTGACACACACACACACACTGACACACACACACTGACACGCACACACTGACACACACACAGTCTCTCACACACACACACACACACACACACACACAGACTAGCAGCGGGGAATCTTTCCCTGTTTCCCCCGGAGGGGTTGTAACCTTGAATGAAAATGACAATTCTTCAGGAACCCCGGATTCAATCAGTTCCTTCCCTCTCTGGGAGGAATCCGATGGAATTTCATTCTCAGTACTCGACCCCAGAAACAAACATCACGATTCCATCAAATCAGATCCCCTTCCCCTCCCAGAAAAACCACTGACCTAATTCTCTGCAACATTTCTCCTCCTCTCTCTCTCTCTCTCTCTGTCCCTCTAGTCTCTCTGTCTATCTCTCTTCCTCTCTATCTGTCAATCTGTCTCTTTCCCCCTCTCTCCATCTGTCTCTCTCTCTCTCTCTGTGGGGCAATTTAGCATGGCCAATCCCCCCTAACCTACACATCTTTGGACACTAAGGGACAATTTAGCACGGCCAATCCACCCTAACCTACACATCTTTGGACACTAAGGGACAATTTAGCACGGCCAATCCACCCTAACCTACACATCTTTGGACACTAAGGGACAATTTAGCATGGCCAATCCACCCTAACCTACACATCTTTGGACACTAAGGGACAATTTAGCATGGCCAATCCACCCTAACCTACACATCTTTGGACACTAAGGGACAATTTAGCATGGCCAATCCACCCTAACCTACACATCTTTGGACACTAAGGGACAATTTAGCATGGCCAATCCACCCTAACCTACACATCTTTGGACACTAAGGGACAATTTAGCATGGCCAATCCACCCTAACCTGCACATCTTTGGACACTAAGGGACAATTTAGCACGGCCAATCCACCCTAACCTACACATCTTTGGACACTAAGGGACAATTTAGCACGGCCAATCCACCCTAACCTACACATCTTTGGACACTAAGGGACAATTTAGCATGGCCAATCCACCCTAACCTACACATCTTTGGACACTAAGGGACAATTTAGCACGGCCAATCCACCCTAACCTGCACATCTTTGGACACTAAGGGACAATTTAGCATGGCCAATCCACCCTAACCTACACATCTTTGGACACTAAGGGACAATTTAGCACGGCCAATCCACCCTAACCTACACATCTTTGGACACTAAGGGGCAATTTAGCACGGCCAATCCACCCTAACCTACACATCTTTGGACACTAAGGGGCAATTTAGCACGGCCAATCCACCCTAACCTACACATCCTTGGAGTGTTGAAGGTAACCCACGCAGATTGTCAGAGGGGCTGGAGGGGGTTACAGAGATAGGGAGGGGGTGTAGGGGGCTGGAGGAGGTTACAGAGATAGGGAGGGGGGTGTAGGGGGCTGGAGGGGGTTACAGAGATAGGGAGGGGGTGTAGGGGGCTGGAGGGGGTTACAGAGATAGGGAGGGGGTGTAGGGGGCTGGAGGGGGTTACAGAGATAGGGAGGGGGTGTAGGGGGCTGGAGGGGGTTACAGAGATAGGGAGGGGGTGTAGGGGGCTGGAGGAGGGGGTTACAGAGATAGGGAGGGGGTGTAGGGGGCTGGAGGAGGGGGTTACAGAGATAGGGAGTGGGTGTAGGGGCTGGAGGAGGGGGCAGAGATAGGGAGGGGGTGTAGGGGGATGGAGAAAGGGGGCAGAGATGGGGAGGGGGCGTAGGGGGCTGGAGGAGGAGGTTACAGAGATAGGGAGGGGGTGTAGGGGGCTGGAGGAGGGGGTTACAGAGATGGGGAGGGGGCTGGAGGAGGGGGTTACAGAGATGGGGAGGGGGCGTAGGGGGCTGGAGGAGGAAACCTGGAGTGAAGGCGGGATGGGGATCGATGGACGGAGAGAGAGAGAGAGACAGAGATCTATAACAAAACAGCCATCACGAGGTGCGTCCACCTTGGGGACAAATCTCAAGAGAAATCAGTGACTCATGGTTCGGAGAAGGAATGAACTCTCAGATAGTTTAATTCATGAGATGTTTAATGAATCGGAGATGGAACGGAGAGGAGAAGATTAGAGAGGTTGAGGAAACGAGTGAACGAGAAGGGGAGAGAGAGATTGCCAACACAAACTCAGCGAGAGAGATTCCTTAAAAGCAGCGAGCGTTCCTTATTAAAATATTCAGTGCAAATTCCTGTTGGCCTATATATACAGAGCTTAAAATAAAACTCAGCACTCCTGGGTAGAATGGTGAGATTGCAAGCAGCAATAACACACCTCCCTGGAAAAGGACCCATCAGCACATCTCAACTCACTCCCGGGTATCTGTTATTCTATATATAAACCCCCCTCGATTAGATTCCAGTCTGTAACTCACTCCCGGGTATCTGTTATTCTATATATAAACCACCCCTCGATTAGATTCCAGTCTGTAACTCACTCCCGGGTATCTGTTATTCTATATATAAACCCCCCCGAACCCCTCGATTAGATTCCAGTCTGTAACTCACTCCCGGGTATCTGTTATTCTATATATAAACCACCCCGAACCCCTCGATTAGATTCCAGTCTGTAACTCACTCCCGGGTATCTGTTATTCTATATATAAACCACCCCGAACCCCTCGATTAGATTCCAGTCTGTAACTCACTCCCGGGTATCTGTTATTCTATATATAAACCCCCCCTCGATTAGATTCCAGTCTGTAACTCACTCCCGGGTATCTGTTATTCTATATATAAACCCCCCCGAACCCCTCGATTAGATTCCAGTCTGTAACTCACTCCCGGGTATCTGTTATTCTATATATAAACTCCCCCGAACCCCTCGATTAGATTCCAGTCTGTAACTCACTCCCGGGTATCTGTTATTCTATATATAAACCACCCCGACCCCTCGATTAGATTCCAGTCTGTAACTCACTCCCGGGTATCTGTTATTCTATATATAAACCACCCCGAACCCCTCGATTAGATTCCAGTCTGTAACTCACTCCCGGGTATCTGTTATTCTGTATATAAACCCCCCCGAACCCCTCGATTAGATTCCAGTCTGTAACTCACTCCCGGGTATCTGTTATTCTATGTAAAAACCACCCCGACCCCTCGATTAGATTCCAGTCTGTAACTCACTCCCGGGTATCTGTTATTCTATATATAAACCCCCCCGAACCCCTCGATTAGATTCCAGTCTGTAACTCAGTCCCGGGTATCTGTTATTCTATATATAAACCACCCCGAACCCCTCGATTAGATTCCAGTCTGTAACTCACTCCCGGGTATCTCTTATTCTGTATATAAACCACCCTGAACCCCTCGATTAGATTCCAGTCTGTAACTCACTCCCGGGTATCTGTTACTCTATATATAAACCACCCCGAACCCCTCGATTAGATTCCAGTCTGTACCTCACTCCCAGGTATCTGTTATTCTGTATATAAACCATCCCGAACCCCTCGATTAGATTCCAGTCTGTAACTCACTCCCGGGTATCTGTTATTCTGTATATAAACCCCCCCGAACCCCTCGATTAGATTCCAGTCTGTAACTCACTCCCGGGTATCTGTTATTCTATATATAAACCCCCCCCGAACCCCTCGATCAGATTCCAGTCTGTAACTCACTCCCGGGTATCTGTTACTCTATATATAAACCCCCCCGAACCCCTCGATTAGACTCCAGTCTGTAACTCACTCCCGGGTATCTGTTATTCTATATATAAACCACCCCGAACCCCTCGATTAGATTCCAGTCTGTAACTCACTCCCGGGTATCTGTTATTCTATATATAAACCACCCCGAACCCCTCGATTAGATTCCAGTCTGTAACTCACTCCCGGGTATCTGTTATTCTGTATATAAACCATCCCGAACCCCTCGATTAGATTCCAGTCTGTAACTCACTCCCGGGTATCTGTTATTCTATATATAAACCCCCCCGAACCCCTCGATTAGATTCCAGTCTGTAACTCACTCCCGGGTATCTTTTACTCTATATATAAACCACCCCGAACCCCTCGATTAGATTCCAGTCTGTAACTCACTCCCGGGTATCTGTTATTCTATATATAAACCCCCCCGAACCCCTCGATTAGATTCCAGTCTGTAACTCACTCCCGGGTATCTGTTATTCTATATATAAACCACCCCGAACCCCGCGATTAGATTCCAGTCTGTAACTCACTGCCGGGTATCTGTTATTCTATATATAAACCACCCCGAACCCCTCGATTAGATTCCAGTCTGTAACTCACTCCCGGGTATCTGTTATTCTATATATAAACCACCCCGAACCCCTCGATTAGATTCCAGTATGTAACTCACTCCCGGGTATCTGTTATTCTATATATAAACCCCCCCGAACCCCTCGATTAGATTCCAGTCTGTAACTCACTCCCGGGTATCTGTTATTCTATATATAAACCACCCCGAACCCCTCGATTAGATTCCAGTCTGTAACTCACTCCCGGGTATCTGTTATTCTGTATATAAACCATCCCGAACCCCTCGATTAGATTCCAGTCTGTAACTCACTCCCGGGTATCTGTTATTCTGTATATAAACCACCCCGAACCCCTCGATTAGATTCCAGTCTGTAACTCACTCCCGGGTATCTGTTATTCTGTATATAAACCACCCCGAACCCCTCGATTAGATTCCAGTCTGTAACTCACTCCCGGGTATCTGTTATTCTATATATAAACCACCCCGAACCCCTCGATTAGATTCCAGTCTGTAACTCAGTCCCGGGTATCTGTTATTCTGTATATAAACCCCCCCGAACCCCTCGATTAGATTCCAGTCTGTAACTCACTCCCCGGGTATCTGTTATTCTATATATAAACCACCCCGAACCCCTCGATTAGATTCCAGTCTGTAACTCACTCCCGGGTATCTGTTATTCTATATATAAACCACCCCGAACCCCTCGATTAGATTCCAGTCTGTAACTCACTCCCGGGTATCTGTTATTCTATATATAAACCATCCCGAACCCCTCGATTAGATTCCAGTCTGTAACGCACTCCCGGGTATCTGTTATTCTATATATAAACCATCCCGAACCCCTCGATTAGATTCCAGTCTGTAACTCACTCCCGGGTATCTGTTATTCTATATATAAACCACACCGAACCACTGGCGGACAGTGTAGAGGGAGCTTTACTCTGTATCTAACCCCGTGCTGTACCTGTCCTGGGAGTGTTTGATGGGGACAGTGTAGAGGGAGCTTTACTCTGTATCTAACCCCGTGCTGTACCTGTCCTGGGAGTGTTTGATGGGGGACAGTGTAGAGGGAGCTTTACTCTGTATCTAACCCCGTGCTGTACCTGTCCTGGGAGTGTTTGATGGGGGGACAGTGTAGAGGGAGCTTTACTCTGTATCTAACCCCGTGCTGTACCTGACCTGGGAGTGTTTGATGGGGGGACAGTGTAGAGGGAGCTTTACTCTGTATCTAACCCCGTGCTGTACCTGTCCTGGGAGTGTTTGATGGGGGGACAGTGTAGAGGGTGCTTTACTCTGTATCTAACCCCGTGCTGTACCTGTCCTGGGAGTGTTTGATGGGGACAGTGTAGAGGGTGCTTTACTCTGTATCTAACCCCGTGCTGTACCTGTCCTGGGAGTGTTTGATGGGGGGGACAGTGTAGAGGGAGCTTTACTCTGTATCTAACCCCGTGCTGTACCTGTCCTGGGAGTGTTTGATGGGGGGACAGTGTAGAGGGAGCTTTACTCTGTATCTAACCCCGTGCTGTACCTGTCCTGGGAGTGTTTGATGGGGGGACAGTGTAGAGGGAGCTTTACTCTGTATCTAACCCCGTGCTGTACCTGTCCTGGGAGTGTTTGATGGGGGGACAGTGTAGAGGGAGCTTTACTCTGTATCTAACCCCGTGCTTTACCTGTCCTGGGAGTGTTTGATGGGGGACAGTGTAGAGGGAGCTTTACTCTGTATCTAACCCCGTGCTGTACCTGTCCTGGGAGTGTTTGATGGGGGGACAGTGTAGAGGGAGCTTTACTCTGTATCTAACCCCGTGCTGTACCTGTCCTGGGAGTGTTTGATCGGCGGGGGGGTCAGTTGTTCTCTGCTAATTTTTATAATGCTACATTTTCCATCTGCCCCTTGCATTCTCCTGGAGCGGTTTTTGGTCTCCGTCCGTTCGTCCTTCTGTCTCTGTTCCTGCTGTTAATCAGAATTCAGAGTGTCGGAGAGAGAGAGAGTGTTATCTCAGTCTGCTGCAGTCTCTCTGTCTCTCTGGGAAACACAGTGCAATCTCGGCAAAACTGACCAAGATTTCCTGCTGCCTCTCTCCCTCTCTCTCTCTCTCTCTCAGGGCTCCCTCACCTCCCCCTCACTGGCCCCCCATTCTCAAACTCTCCTCAAAGGCTCCTGTGCACTCAGCTTCCACACAGCTCACGCTCTCACCGTGAAATAGCTGCCCTTTCTCTGTCTCTGTCTCCCCCCCCATCCCCCTCCCCCTCCATCTCCCCCTCCCCCTCCGTCCCCCCCACTCCGTCCCCCCCCTCCTTCCCTCCCCCTCCGTCCCCCCCTCCCCCTCCGTCCCCCCCTCCGTCCCCCCCTCCGTCCCCCCACCTCCGTCCCCCCCTCCGCCCCCCCCCTCCGTCCCCCCCCGTCCCCCCTCCCCCTCCGTCCCCCCCTCCCCCTCCGTCCCCCCCCCCGTCCCCCCCTCCCCCTCCGTCCCCCCCCCGTCCCCCCCTCCCCCTCCGCCCCCCCCGTACCCTCCCCCGTCCCCCCCTCCGCCTCCGTCCCCCCCTCCCCCTCCGCCCCCCCCGTCCCTCCCTCTCCCTCCCCGTCTCTCTCCCTCCCCCTCCCCCTCCCCGTCTCTCTCCCTCTCCCTCCCCGTCTCTCTCCCTCTCCCTCCCCATCTCTCCCCCTCCCCCTCCCCGTCTCTCTCCTTCTCCCTCCCCGTCTCTCTCCCTCTCCCTCCCCGTCTCTCTCCCTCTCCCTCCCCATCTCTCTCCCTCTCCCTCCCCGTCTCTCTCCCTCTCCCTCCCCGTCTCTCTCCCTCCCCCTCCCCGTCTCCCTCCCTCTCCCTCCCCGTCTCCCTCCCTCTCCCTCCCCGTCTCTCTCCCTCTCCCTCCCCGTCTCTCTCCCTCTCCCTCCCCGTCTCTCTCCCTCCCCCTCCCCGTCTCTCTCCCTCTCCCTCCCCGTCTCTCTCCCTCTCCCTCCCCGTCTCTCTCCCTCTCCCTCCCCGTCTCTCTCCCTCTCCCTCCCCGTCTCTCCCCCCCTCCCCGTCTCTCTCCCTCCCCGTCCCCGTCTCTCCCTCCCCCTCCCCGTCTCTCTCCCTCCCCCTCCCCGTCTCTCTCCCTCCCCCTCCCCGTCTCTCTCCCTCCCCCCCCGTCCCTCTCCTCCCCCTCCCCGTCTCTCTCCCTCCCCCTCCCCGTCTCTCTCCCTCCCCCTCCCCGTCTCTCTCCCTCCCCCTCCCCGTCTCTCTCCCTCCCCGTCTCTCTCCCTCCCCCTCCCCGTCTCTCTCCCTCTCTCCCTCCCCGTCTCTCTCCCTCTCTCCCTCCCCGTCTCTCTCCCTCTCCCTCCCCGTCTCTCTCCCTCTCCCTCCCCGTCTCTCTCTCCCTCTCCCTCCCCGTCTCTCTCTCCCTCTCCCTCCCCGTCTCTCTCCCTCTCCCTCCCCGTCTCTCTCCCTCTCTCCCTCCCCGTCTCTCTCCCTCTCCCTCCCCGTCTCTCTCTCATTCTACTCAAGTCATTCTCCTGCTGCTCTCTTTATAGAACCTTACTGAGCTCACACTTGGGAATATACTGGTCAGTTCTGGTCGCCCCACTACCAGGAGGATGTGGAGGCTTTGGAGAAATCAGGAGGGGGTTATAGGGTGTGTAGATCTCAATGAATATTTCTAGTTATATGGACAGGATGTAGTGTTACAGTCACAGCGAGGGTGTAGAGAAAGATCAACTTAATGCGAGGGAGGTCCATTCAAAAGTCTGACAGCAGCAGGGAAGAAGCTGTTCTTGAGTCGGTCGGTACGGGACCTCAGACTTTTGTACCTTTTTCCCGACGGAAGAAGGTGGAAGAGAGAATGTCCGGGGTGTGTGTGTGGGGGGGGTCCTTGATTATCCCGGCTGCTTTTCCCCGAGGCAGCGGGAAGTGTAGACGGAGTCAATGGATGGGAGGCTGGGTTTGTGTGATGGGATTGGGGCTACATTCACCACCCTTTTGTAGTTCCTTGCGGTCTTGGGCAGAGCAGGATCCCAGACCGAGCTGTGATACAACCCAGAAAGAATGCTTTCTATGGGGCATCTGTAAAAGTTGGTGAGAGTCGGAGCGGACGTGCCAAATTTCCTTAGTCTTCTGAGAAAGTAGAGGCGTTGGTGGGGCTTTCTTAACTATAGTGTCGGCATGGGGGGGACCAGGACAGGTGATCTGGACACCTTGAAGCTCTCTCGATCCTTTCTACTCTGTCCCCGTTGATGTAGACAGGGGAATGTCCTTCTCTACGCCTCCTGAAGTCAATGCCAATCTCCTTCGTCTTGTTGACATTGAGGGAGAGATTTTTGTCACTGTACCAGTTCACCAGGTTCTCTATCTCGTCCCTGTTCTCCGTCTTGGGGTACAGGGAAAGAGAAGGCGGCATTCGGCAAGCTTGGTTTCATCGATCGGAATACAGGAGTTGGGACGTCTTGTTGGAGTTGTACAAGACATTGGGAAGGCCACACTTGTGTACAGTTCTGGTCACCCTATTATAGAAAGGATATTATTAAACTAGAAAGAGTGCAAGAAAAGATTTACTAGGATGTTACCAGGACTTGATGGATTGGGGAGAGGCTGGGATAGACTGGGACTTTTTCTCTGGAGGGGTGATCTTATAGAGGTCTATAAAATAATGAGGGACACATCAGCGAGATAGTTCAATATCGTTTCCCCAAAGGTAGGGGAGTCTAAAACTAGAGGGTGTAGGGTTTAAGGTGAGAGGGGGGAGAGAGACAAAAGAGGGGCAATTTGTTTCACCCAGAGGGTGGTGAGTGTCTGGAACGAGGGGAGGCGGGGTACAATTTTGTCTTTAGAGAGTTACATGGGTACGATGGGTATAGAGAGATATGGGCCCAACGTGGGCAATTGGGATTAGCTTTGGGGTTTAAAAGAAGGGGGCGGCATGGACGAGTTGGGCTGAAGGGTCTGTTGATGTGCTGTAAACAGGAGGAGGAGGAGGTCTTTCTGGCCCCTCGAGCCTGCCCCGCCATTCAGTAAGATCATGGCAGATCTTTCCGAGCTCCCCTTACCCTCACCCGCTCCCCTTAATCCCTTCACCCTTCCAAAACCGATCTATCCTTGCCTTAGAAACATTCAACGAGGGAGCCAAAACTGGACGGGGGAGTTCCACAGATTCACAACCCTTTGTGTGAAGAGGTTCCTCCTCAACTCAGTCCTAAATCTCCTCGTTTTGAGGCTATGCCCCCCCCCCTCAGTTCTGGTTTCACCCCCCCAGTGGAATCAACCTCCCTGCTTCTACCTTAGCCATTTCCCTTCGTAATCTTATCTCTTTCTATAAGATCCTCCCCCCCACTCACTCTTCTGAATTCCAATGAGTATAGCCCCAGTCTCTCCTCCTAAACCGACCCTCGGAATCAATTAACACACGAGTTAGTTGAGGCCATCGTACCCTTTGACTTCAAGAAGGAATGAACTCGGGTTTTTGGGGCCAAAGGATATGGCGGGGGAGAAGGCGGGGAGATCGGGATTACTGGCTTTGATCATCAGCCGCGAATTCATAACGGACTCAGAACAGGACCAAATGGCCTCCTCCCGTTTCTAATGTTTGTAAAGCGCGGAGGGGCCTGGGAATGAGTACCTCCCGCCTCGAGGGCCCGACCTGTGTCCGTATAGACCATAGGAGCAGAATTAGGCCGCTCGGCCCATCTAGTCTGTCCCGCCCTGGCTGATATTTTTCCCATCCCCCGTTCTCCTGCCTTTTCCCCCTTATTAATCAGGGACCGATCTCTCTCTGTCTCAGAGACACTGAGTGACCCCAGCCTCCTCTGCGGCCAAGGGTTCCACACATTCCCCACTGGAGAAATCCCTCTGTTTTAAAGGATGGTCCCCCCTTTAGCCTGAGGTTCGAGTTTTTATCCTGGAAACATCCTCTCCGCTCTATCCTCGCCGTATCCTGGAAGTTTCAATAAGATCCCCAAACCTCCTCCTCATCCTTCTTAACCAGTCCAGACCCAGAGCCCTCAACCCGTTCCTCATACGAGGGTACACCCCAGCTCTTGTATTCTATTGAGGAATATCATGAGAGCCTAAATTTTAGGCCCAGATTTGTCGAGGCCTACATTCTAGAGGTTCCCACCAACACTCCTACCCTCTGCGTTCAACGTTTAGTGGACAGGGCACACTGGAGATCTCACCGTTCTCCGTCCGAAGACAGGTCATTTATTTCTCCCCCTTCGCTGTCCACCCACCCCCCGAGAATGAATAACTCCTCACTGCCCCTCCCTCCAAAACTCCGAAAAAACACTGCCCAAAGGGCTTGGCCACCCTCAGATGCGCTGAGGCCTCCTTCTGTTTCTCTACGGTGAGTCCGCACCGACCACGATCCCATCCAGGCCCTGTCCCCCGTAACCCCGTCCACGTACCCTGCTTATCCCCCTGACACTAAGGGTCAATTTAGCACGGCCAATCCACCCTAACCTACACATCTTTGGACACTAAGGGACAATTTAGCACGGCCAATCCACCCTAACCTACACATCTTTGGACACTAAGGGACAATTTAGCATGGCCAATCCCCCCTAACCTACACATCTTTGGACACTAAGGGACAATTTAGCATGGCCAATCCACCCTAACCTACACATCTTTGGACACTAAGGGACAATTTAGCACGGCCAACCCACCCTAACCTACACATCTTTGGACACTAAGGGGCAATTTAGCACGGCCAATCCACCCTAACCTACACATCTTTGGACACTAAGGGACAATTTAGCACGGCCAACCCACCCTAACCTACACATCTTTGGACACTAAGGGGCAATTTAGCACGGCCAATCCACCCTAACCTACACATCTTTGGACACTAAGGGGCAATTTAGCATGGCCAATCCACCTAACCGACACATCTTTGGACACGAAGGGACAATTTAGCATGGCCAATCCACCCTAACCTGCACATCTTTGGATACTAAGGGACAATTTAGCATGGCCAATCCACCCTAACCTACACATCTTTGGACACTAAGGGGACAATTTAGCATGGCCAATCCACCCTAACCTACACATCTTTGGACACTAAGGGGACAATTTAGCACGGCCAATCCACCCTAATCTACACATCTTTGGACACTAAGGGACAATTTAGCATGGCCAATCCACCCTAACCTACACATCTTTGGACACTAAGGGACAATTTAGCATGGCCAATCCACCCTAACCTACACATCTTTGGACACTAAGGGGACAATTTAGCACGGCCAATCCACCCTAACCTACACATCTTTGGACACTAAGGGACAATTTAGCATGGCCAATCCACCCTAACCTACACATCTTTGGACACTAAGGGGACAATTTAGCACGGCCAATCCACCCTAACCTACACATCTTTGGACACTAAGGGACAATTTAGCATGGCCAATCCACCCTAACCTACACATCTTTGGACACTAAGGGACAATTTAGCATGGCCAATCCACCCTAACCTACACATCTTTGGACACTAAGGGGACAATTTAGCACGGCCAATCCACCCTAACCTACACATCTTTGGACACTAAGGGACAATTTAGCATGGCCAATCCACCCTAACCTGCACATCTTTGGACACTAAGGGACAATTTAGCACGGCCAATCCACCCTAACCTACACATCTTTGGACACTAAGGGGGCAATTTAGCACGGCCAATCCACCCTAACCTACCATCTTTGGACACTAAGGGACAATTTAGCATGGCCAATCCCCCCTAACCTACACATCTTTGGACACTAAGGGACAATTTAGCATGGCCAATCCACCCTAACCTACACATCTTTGGACACTAAGGGACAATTTAGCACGGCCAACCCACCCTAACCTACACATCTTTGGACACTAAGGGGCAATTTAGCACGGCCAATCCACCCTAACCTACACATCTTTGGACACTAAGGGACAATTTAGCACGGCCAACCCACCCTAACCTACACATCTTTGGACACTAAGGGGCAATTTAGCACGGCCAATCCACCCTAACCTACACATCTTTGGACACTAAGGGGCAATTTAGCATGGCCAATCCACCTAACCTACACATCTTTGGACACGAAGGGACAATTTAGCATGGCCAATCCACCCTAACCTGCACATCTTTGGATACTAAGGGACAATTTAGCATGGCCAATCCACCCTAACCTACACATCTTTGGACACTAAGGGGACAATTTAGCACGGCCAATCCACCCTAATCTACACATCTTTGGACACTAAGGGACAATTTAGCACGGCCAATCCACCCTAACCTACACATCTTTGGACACTAAGGGACAATTTAGCACGGCCAATCCACCCTAACCTACACATCTTTGGACACTAAGGGACAATTTAGCATGGCCAATCCACCCTAACCTACACATCTTTGGACACTAAGGGACAATTTAGCATGGCCAATCCACCCTAACCTGCACATCTTTGGACACTAAGGGACAATTTAGCACGGCCAATCCACCCTAACCTACACATCTTTGGACACTAAGGGGCAATTTAGCACGGCCAATCCACCCAAACCTACACATCTTTGGACACTAAGTGACAATTTAGCACGGCCAATCCACCCTAACCCACACATCTTTGGACACTAAGGGACAATTTAGCACGGCCAATCCACCCTAACCTGCACATCTTTGGACACTAAGGGACAATTTAGCACGGCCAATCCACCCTAACCTACACATCTTTGGACACTAAGGGACAATTTAGCACGGCCAATCCACCCTAACCTGCACATCTTTGGACACTAAGGGACAATTTAGCACAGCCAATCCACCCTAACCTACACATCTTTGGACACTAAGGGACAATTTAGCACGGCCAATCCCCCCTAACCTACACATCTTTGGACACTAAGGGACAATTTAGCACGGCCAATCCACCCTAACCTACACATCTTTGGACACTAAGGGGCAATTTAGCATGGCCAATCCACCCTAACCTGCACATCTTTGGACACTAAGGGACAATTTAGCACGGCCAATCCACCCTAACCTACACATCTTTGGACACTAAGGGGCAATTTAGCATGGCCAATCCACCCTAACCTGCACATCTTTGGACACTAAGGGACAATTTAGCACGGCCAATCCACCCTAACCTACACATCTTTGGACACTAAGGGGCAATTTAGCATGGCCAATCCACCCTAACCTACACATCTTTGGACACTAAGGGGCAATTTAGCACGGCCAATCCACCCTAACCTACACATCTTTGGACACTAAGGGACAATTTAGCATGGCCAATCCACCCTAACCGGTGTATCTTTTGGAGTGTGGGAGGAAACTGGAGCACCCGGAGGAAACCCACGCAGACACGGGGCTTACGTTCCCATAGCTAATTCCTGCAGAGATTGGTGATGGGAAATTTGGGGATTTTTATTCCCCAAACACAGCCGAGGCCTGGACTGCGGGAAGGCAGCAGTTTCTCAGTTCATTTCTCCCCCATTTGGCAGGAAGATGTTGCAGGGGCCTCTTGGGAATGATTGGAGAAGCTGACTCAACCAAACTGCGACAGTGTCTCGAATGCCTCCTGCTTTACGGGTTATTTCAAAAGCTTAAAATCGTTCCAGAATATTCTCCAATGTCAGTCGCTGTTCGCCAGTACAGCACGGGGTTAGATACAGAGTAAAGCTCCCTCTACACTGTCCCCCCATCAAACACTCCCAGGACAGGTACAGCACGGGGTTAGATACAGAGTAAAGCTCCCTCTACACTGTCCCCATCAAACACTCCCAGGACAGGTACAGCACGGGGTTAGATACAGAGTAAAGCTCCCTCTACACTGTCCCCCCCATCAAACACTCCCAGGACAGGTACAGCACGGGGTTAGATACAGAGTAAAGCTCCCTCTACACTGTCCCCATCAAACACTCCCAGGACAGGTACAGCACGGGGTTAGATACAGAGTAAAGCTCCCTCTACACTGTCCCCCCATCAAACACTCCCAGGACAGGTACAGCACGGGGTTAGATACAGAGTAAAGCTCCCTCTACACTGTCCCCCCCATCAAACACTCCCAGGACAGGTACAGCACGGGGTTAGATACAGAGTAAAGCTCCCTCTACACTGTCCCCGCCATCAAACACTCCCAGGACAAGTACAGCACGGGGTTAGATACAGAGTAAAGCTCCCTCTACACTGTCCCCCCCATCAAACACTCCCAGGACAGGTACAGCACGGGGTTAGATACAGAGTAAAGCTCCCTCTACACTGTCCCCCCATCAAACACTCCCAGGACAGGTACAGCACGGGGTTAGATACAGAGTAAAGCTCCCTCTACACTGTCCCCCCCATCAAACACTCCCAGGACAAGTACAGCACGGGGTTAGATACAGAGTAAAGCTCCCTCTACACTGTCCCCCCCATCAAACACTCCCAGGACAGGTACAGCACGGGGTTAGATACAGAGTAAAGCTCCCTCTACACTGTCCCCCCATCAAACACTCCCAGGACAGGGAAAGCATGGGGTTAGATACAGAGTAAAGCTCCCTCTACACTGTCCCCCCATCAAACACTCCCAGGACAGGTACAGCATGGGGTTAGATACAGAGTAAAGCTCCCTCTACACTGTCCCCCCATCAAACACTCCCAGGACAGGTACAGCATGGGGTTAGATACAGAGTAAAGCTCCCTCTACATTGTCCCCCCATCAAACACTCCCAGGACAGGTACAGCATGGGGTTAGATACAGAGTAAAGCTCCCTCTACATTGTCCCCCCATCAAACACTCCCAGGACAGGTACAGCACGGGGTTAGATACAGAGTAAAGCTCCCTCTACACTGTCCCCCACATCAAACACTCCCAGGACAGGTACAGCACGGGGTTAGATACAGAGTACAGCTCCCTCTGACCCTCTCAAACACCCCCAGGATGGGGGGATGTGGCCACACGGGATGGAAATGTTTGTCTGTAAAACGGAGAGTTCTCAGAGAATCTCCTTTAAGGAATCTACAAGGGCAAAGCTTTGCACACATTCTGGCGATTACACTAAATTATACTTAATTATAGAATTTACTGAGCGACATATGTGTTATTAACAAGAGTCACGGCAACACTTATCCTGCCTTCTGCTTCAGCTGGGGAACGGGGAGAGACGTTTGGATCGAGGGAATGTTATCTCACCTTCCTCGGCACCCTTCAAAGCCCCATTCACACGCAGAGTCGCTTAGAACTGGGAAGGTCGCCAAGGCGATGGTGGCCATTTTGCGGCCTACATAGCCTATTCTCCCCATTCCAGGGCCTGGTCCTGACACCTGAGCCTGTTTCACACACCCAGTCTGTCTTGCCCAGATGGACTCCGAACTGGGAAGGTCGCCAAGGCGATGGTGGCCATTTTGTGGCCTACATAGCCTATTCTCCCCATTCCAGGGCCTGGTCCTGACTCCTGAGCCCCTATCTCACCCAGAGTGGCTTAGAAGTGGGAGGGTCGCCAAGGCGATGGTGGCCATTTTGTGGCCCACATTGCCTGTCGCCCATTCCAGGGCCTGGTCCTGACTCCTGAGCCCCTATCTCACCCAGAGTGGCTTAGAAGTGGGAGGGTCGCCAAGGCGATGGTGGCCATTTTGTGGCCCACATTGCCTATTGCCCATTTCAGGGCCTGGTCCTGACTCCTGAGTCCCATTTGCACGTGGATTGGCTTGGAGCTGGGAGGGTCGCCAAGGCGATGGTGGCCATTTTTTGGCCTACATTGCCTGTTCCCCCCCATTCCAGGGCCTGGTCCTGTCCCCTGAGTCCCGTTCGCACCTGAATTGGCTTGGAGCTGGGAGGGTCGCCAAGGCGATGGCGGCCATTTTGCGGCCTACATTGCCTGTTCCCCCCCCCCCCCATTCCAGGGCCTGGCCCTCACTCCTGAGCCTGTTTCACACCCGGACTACCTCACCCAGATTGGTTTCGAACTGGGGAGGTCGCCAAGGAGATGGTGGCCATTTTGCGGCCTACACTGCATACCCCCCCGACCCTCCCACAGCGCGGCACTCCCTCAGTGTTGGAGTGATCCTGGGCGAACAGTGGTTGGTGGGGGGGGAGGGCGATTGTCCGCTCGACCGGAGGAAGGATAAGTTCTGGAATATGTTCCTCGGAAGTTCTGAGCGCCAGGCCGGTTGAGACACACCAGGGAGGATTTTTCAAAGACAATTAGCCCAGTTCTGGGCTCGGAGATAAGGTCGAAATATTTTCCTTGGCATCTTTTGTCTGTACGTCAAGCTACTCTCCGAGGCAATGTCCCGTACGCGTCTCAAAGCACACGGGACGGGAGACAGATTGAGTTGCTTGCCGGCCTACTGGCTAATGAGCTCGTGAAAGGTCATAAATCAATCGCGAGGCCTATAATTGGCCTGTGGTGTCTTCCGTCGATGGCTCCTGTCGCAGGCGTGGGACCTCCCCCGTCTGCCCAAGTCGCAGCTAATGAGGGGAGCAGAGACAGGAGCTGGAACAAGCCGATCCTCCGGCCTACTCCCCTTCAGCGGCTCTCCATCTCGGGCCTACTCACTGAGGCCTCGGTTTCGCCAATGCAGCTGGGGCGGGTTGACTCACCCAGGGGGAGGCGAGAGACGCGCAGGCCCTGGGGTTGTGAGTCCCGCTCCCGATAGGCGCGATGGTTAGCACTGCTGCCTCACGGCGCCAAGGACTGGGGTTCGATTCCCGGCCTCGGGGCTGTGTGCGGAGACTGCACATTCTCCCCGTGTCTGCGTGGGTTTCCTCCGGATGCTCCGGTTTCCTCCCACAGTCCAAAGATGTGCGGGTTAGGGTGGATTGGCCGTGCTAAATTGCCCCTTAGTATCAGGGGCAGTTACCAGGGTAAATGCATGGGACTTCCAGGATGAGGCCTAGGTGGGATTGTGCAGACATGTTGGGCCAAATGGTCTCCTTCTGTCCTGTATGGGTTCGATGTTTCTATCCCTGTAACCCCCTCCAGCCCCCTACACCCCCTCCCTATCTCTGTAACCTCCCCCAGCCCCCTACAACCCCCCTCCCTATCTCTCTAACCCCCTCCAGCCCCCTACACCCCCTCCCTATCTCTGTAACCCCCTCCATCCCCCTACACCCCCCTCCCTATCTCTGTAACCTCCTCCAGCCCCCTACACCCCCTCCCTATCTCTGTAACCCCCTCCAGCCCCCTACACCCCCCTCCCTATCTCTGTAACCTCCTCCAGCCCCCTACACCCCCTCCCTATCTCTGTAACCTCCTCCAGCCCCCTACACCCCCTCCCTATCTCTGTAACCCCCTCCAGCCCCCCTACACCCCCTCCCTATCTCTGTAACCCCCTCCATCCCCCTACACCCCCTCCCTATCTCTGTAACCTCCTCCAGCCCCTACACCCCCTCCCTATCTCTGTAACCCCCTCCAGCCCCCTACACCCCCTCCCTATCTCTGTAACCCCCTCCAGCCCCCTACACCCCCTCCCTATCTCTGTAACCTCCTCCAGCCCCCTACACCCCCTCCCTATCTCTGTAACCCCCTCCAGCCCCCTACACCCCCCTCCCTATCTCTGTAACCTCCTCCAGCCCCCTACACCCCCTCCCTATCTCTGTAACCCCCTCCAGCCCCCTACACCCACTCTCTATCTCTGTAACCTCCTCCAGCCCCCTACACCCCCTCCCTATCTCTGTAACCTCCTCCAGCCCCCTACACCCCATCCCTATCTCTGTAACCTCCTCCAGCCCCCTACACCCCCTCCCTATCTCTGTAACCCCCTCCAGCCCCTACAACCCTCGAGATCTCTGCGTTCCTCCAATTCCGGCCTCTCGAGCATCCCCCGATTCCCATCGCTCCGCCATTGGGGGGGCCGTGCCTTCAGCTGCCTGGGGGGGGGCCCTAAACTCTGGAATTCCCTCCCTAAACCCCCCCACCTCTCTCTGTCTCTGTCTCTGGAACAGGGGGCAATTACAGTGATAGGGACAGTTGTAGGGAGTTCCGGGATTGTTATTGGACATCAGTCAGTCCCCGTGTGTGGGGTAGGTACACCCACAGTGCTGTTAGGGAGGGAGTTCCGGGATTGTTATTGGACATCAGTCAGTCCCCGTGTGTGTGGGGTAGGTACACCCACAGTGCTGTTAGGGAGGGAGTTCCGGGATTGTTATTGGACATCAGTCAGTCCCCGTGTGTGTGTGGGGTAGGTACACCCACAGTGCTGTTAGGGAGGGAGTTCCAGGATTTTGACCCCAGGGACAGTGAAGGAACAGCCGATATATTTCCAAGATGGGATGGTGAGTGGCTCGGAGTGGGGGAACTTGCAGGGGGTGGTGTGTCCCATGTGTCTGTTCTGACCCTCCCCACAGTGCGGCGCTCCCTCAGCACCGACCCTCCCCATAGTGCGGCGCTCCCTCGGCACCGACCCTCCCCACAGTGCGGCGCTCCCTCAGCACCGACCCTCCCACAGTGCGGCGCTCCCTCAGCACCGACCCTCCCCACAGTGCGGCGCTCCCTCAGCACCGACCCTCCCCACAGTGCGGCGCTCCCTCAGCACCGACCCTCCCCACAGTGCGGCGCTCCCTCAGCACCGACCCTCCCACAGTGCGGCGCTCCCTCAGCACCGACCCTCCCACAGTGCGGCGCTCCCTCAGCACCCACCCTCCCCGCAGTGTGGCGCTCCCTCAGCACCGACCCTCCCACAGTGCTGCGCTCCCTCAGCACCGACCCTCCCACAGTGCGGTGCTCCCTCAGCACCGTCCCTCCCACAGTGCGGCGCTCCCTCAGCACCCACCCTCCCCGCAGTGCGGCGCTCCCTCGGCACCGACCCTCTCACAGTGCGGCGCTCCCTCAGCACCCACCCTCCCCGCAGTGCGGCGCTCCCTCAGCACCGACCCTCCCACAGTGCGGCGCTCCCTCGGCACCGACCCTCCCACAGTGCGGCGCTCCCTCGGCACCGCCCCTCCCACAGTGTGGCACTCCCTCAGCACCGACCCTCCCCACAGTGCGGCGCTCCCTCGGCACCGACCCTCCCACAGTGCGGCGCTCCCTCGGCACCGACCCTCCCCACAGTGCGGCGCTCCCTCAGCACCGACCCTCCCACAGTGCGGTGCTCCCTCAGCACCGACCCTCCCACAGTGCGGCGCTCATAATCGCAGATCGGGGATGACCTCTGAACAGGCATGAGAGGCTGAACCATCTTGTCCTCTACTGCATTTCAACGAGTGTTGAGGGGAGGGGGGATTGCGTATGGTAAGTATAGAGTGAGACAAGGGGGTCACCTACTCAGAAAAAATGTCCTCTCTGTTTGTTCAAGTCTCAGTGACTCTGATGCAGCCAGGCAAAAAACTTTTTGTTCCATTCCACACGTTCCCTGGTCACATGCTGAGTGAACAATGGTCACCTCCCTTGGTGATAATGGCGCTGAGTTTAATATAACGGCATCCTGCTGCGGGGATACTGTGCAGCATTCTTTTCCTGCACTGCGAGAACGAGTCAGACAAAAGTGAGCTTTTAACGGTGATTACATATTGTGTTCTAATATTTCTTCTACATAATAAGCCAGGCCCTCTGTGCTATGCATGCTGGGAGAAGTGACAACACCAGGCCCTCAATTTGCTTCTAATGGGGCCTCTTACTCCTTCGAAAAACTCCGCGTTTGACACCTCCATCCCCCCACCCCACCTCCGCCCGGAGCGGAGGGAGAAGCTCGGAGCAGGGAGGGGGTGAGGGTTAATCGAGGCAGCGTTCAGAATGGCGGGGAGGGAG
>NW_027650719.1:37500-48855 GCF_965287045.1 Carcharhinus amblyrhynchos
TTAGTGTCCAAAGATGTGCAGGTTAGGGTGGATTGGCCGTGCTAAATTGTCCCTTAGTGTCCAAAGATGTGTAGGTTAGGGTGGATTGGCCGTGCTAAATTGTCCCTTAGTGTCCAAAGATGTGTAGGTTAGGGTGGATTGGCCGTGCTAAATTGTCCCTTAGTGTCCAAAGATGTGTAGGTTAGGGTGGATTGGCCGTGCTAAATTGTCCCTTAGTGTCCAAAGATGTGTAGGTTAGGGTGGATTGGCCATGCTAAATTGTCCCTTAGTGTCCAAAGATGTGTAGGTTAGGGTGGATTGGCCATGCTAAATTGCCCCTTAGTGTCCAAAGATGTGTAGGTTAGGGTGGATTGGCCGTGCTAAATTATCTGGGAGGGTTTGAGTCTTTCAGAGGGACAGGGGGCCCAGGGTATAACATGGACAGGGGCTGCCCTGGGCTGGGAAGGACACTGATTGCAACATATAATAATCTCCATCGGCCGGGGGCACTGAGTTTAAACATTGGGCAAGTCATTGTTGCAGGTTTATAGAACCTCAGTGAGGCCGCACTTGGAATATAGAGTTCAATTCTGGTCACCACATTACCAGAAGGATGTGGAGGCTTTGGAGAGGGTTACAGAAAAGATTTACCAGGATGTTGCCCCTGGTGTGGAGGACATTAGCGACGAGGAGAGGTTGGAGGAACTTGTTTGTTCTCACTGGAGGTTGAGGGGGACGATCTGATAGAAGTCTACAAGATTATGAGGGACAGAGTGGAGCTTTCTCCCCCCAGGGTGGAAGAGTCGGGGGGCACAGGTTTAAGGGGTGAGGTTTAAGGGAGATGTACGAGGCAAATTTTCTTTACACGGGGGGGTGGTGGGTGCCTGGAACTCGCTGCCGGGGGGAGGGAAACGGATACGGTAGTGAGTTTGTATTGGCAAATGCGTGAATAGAATGGGAATAGAGGGGTACGGTCCCCGGAAGGGTAGGGGGGGGTTTTAGTTCAGTGGGGGCAGCATGGGATTGGTGCAGGATGGGCTGTGCTGGGATTTCTGTGGGACTTGGTTTGGCTGGTCTACGGCGACAGAGAGAGGCAAACCTCATTGGAAACCAGGTTTGGGTGGCGGAAGTAGGGTGCCCTGCTCGTCTCCAATTAGGTTGGCCTTTCAAACCCGAAATCTGGGGTCAGAGGTCAGATTCGGACAACTGTTCAGGTCAGAAAAAACAGTTCACGGGGTTCGAAATTGGCAGAGAGAAGCAGAGTAACAACAGAAGGGCTGTAATCGAGGGGTTCGGGGTGGTTTATATACAGAATAACAGATATCCGGGAGTGAGTTACAGACTGGAATCTAATCGAGGGGTTCGGGGTGGTTTATATATAGAATAACAGATACCCGGGAGTGAGTTACAGACTGGAATCTAATCGAGGGGTTCGGGGGGGTTTATATATAGAATAACAGATACCCGGGAGTGAGTTACAGACTGGAATCTAATCGAGGGGTTCGGGGTGGTTTATGTACAGAATAACAGATACCCGGGAGTGAGTTACAGACTGGAATCTAATCGAGGGGTTCGGGGTGGTTTATATATAGAATAACAGATACCCGGGAGTGAGTTACAGACTGGAATCTAATCGAGGGGTTCGGGGGGGTTTATATATAGAATAACAGATACCCGGGAGTGAGTTACAGACTGGAATCTAATCAAGGGGTTCGGGGTGGTTTATATATAGAATAACAGATACCCGGGAGTGAGTTACAGACTGGAATCTAATCGAGGGGTTCGGGGGGGTTTATATATAGAATAACAGATACCCGGGAGTGAGTTACAGACTGGAATCTAATCGAGGGGTTCGGGGTGGTTTATATATAGAATAACAGATACCCGGGAGTGAGTTACAGACTGGAATCTAATCGAGGGGTTCGGGGTGGTTTATATATAGAATAACAGATACCCGGGAGTGAGTTACAGACTGGAATCTAATCGAGGGGTTCGGGGTGGTTTATATATAGAATAACAGATACCCGGGAGTGAGTTACAGACTGGAATCTAATCGAGGGGTTCGGGGTGGTTTATATATAGAATAACAGATACCCGGGAGTGAGTTACAGACTGGAATTTAATCGAGGGGTTCCAGGGGGGTTTATATATAGAATAACAGATACCCGGGAGTGAGTTACAGACTGGAATCTGATCGAGTGGTTCGGGGTGGTTTATATATAGAATAACAGATACCCGGGAGTGAGTTACAGACTGGAATCTAATCGAGGGGATCGGGATGGTTTATATATAGAATAACAGATACCCGGGAGTGAGTTACAGACTGGAATCTAATCGAGGGGTTCGGGGTGGGTTTATATATAGAATAACAGATACCCGGGAGTGAGTTACAGACTGGAATCTAATCGAGGGGTTCGGGGTGGTTTATATATAGAATAACAGATACCCGGGAGTGAGTTACAGACTGGAATCTAATCGAGGGGTTCGGGGTGGTTTATATACAGTATAACAGATACCCGGGAGTGAGTTACAGACTGGAATCTAATCGAGGGGTTCGGTGGGGTTTATATATAGAATAACAGATACCCGGGAGTGAGTTACAGACTGGAATCTGATCGAGGGGTTCGGGGTGGTTTATATATAGAATAACAGATACCCGGGAGTGAGTTACAGACTGGAATCTAATCGAGGGGTTCGGGGTGGTTTATATATAGAATAACAGATACCCGGGAGTGAGTTACAGACTGGAATCTAATCGAGGGGTTCGGGGTGGTTTATATACGGAATAACAGATACCCGGGAGTGAGTTACAGACTGGAATCTAATCGAGGGGTTCGGGGTGGTTTATATACAGAATAACAGATACCCGGGAGTGAGTTACAGACTGGAATCTAATCGAGGGGTTCGGGGTGGTTTATATATAGAATAACAGATACCCGGGAGTGAGTTACAGACTGGAATCTAATCGAGGGGTTCGGGGTGGTTTATATATAGAATAACAGATACCCGGGAGTGAGTTACAGACTGGAATCTAATCGAGGGGTTCGGGGGGGGTTTATATATAGAATAACAGATACCCGGGAGTGAGTTACAGACTGGAATCTAATCGAGGGATTCGGGGGGGGTTTATATATAGAATAACAGATACCCCGGAGTGAGTTACAGACTGGAATCTAATCCAGGGGTTCGGGGGGGTTTATATACAGAATAACAGATACCCGGGAGTGAGATACAGACTGGAATCTAATCGAGTGGTTCGGGGTGGTTTATATACAGAATAACAGATACCCGGGAGTGAGTTACAGACTGGAATCTAATCGAGGGGTTCGGGGTGGTTTATATATAGAATAACAGATACCCGGGAGTGAGTTACAGACTGGAATCTAATCCAGGGGTTCGGGATGGTTTATATATAGAATAACAGATACCCCGGAGTGAGTTACAGACTGGAATCTAATCGAGGGGTTCGGGGTGGTTTATATATAGAATAACAGATACCCGGGAGTGAGTTACAGACTGGAATCTAATCGAGGGGTTCGGGGTGGTTTATATATAGAATAACAGATACCCGGGAGTGAGTTACAGACTGGAATCTAATCGAGGGGTTCGGGGTGGTTTATACATAGAATAACAGATACCCGGGAGTGAGTTACAGACTGGAATCTAATCGAGGGGTTCGGGGTGGTTTAGATACAGAATAACAGATACCCGGGAGTGAGTTACAGACTGGAATCTAATCGAGGGGTTCGGGGTGGTTTATATATAGAATAACAGATACCCGGGAGTGAGTTACAGACTGGAATCTAATCGAGGGGTTCGGGGTGGTTTATATATAGAATAACAGATACCCGGGAGTGAGTTACAGACTGGAATCTAATCGAGGGGTTCGGGGTGGTTTATATATAGAATAACAGATATCCGGGAGTGAGTTACAGACTGGAATCTAATCGAGGGGTTCGGGGTGGTTTATATATAGAATAACAGATACCCGGGAGTGAGTTACAGACTGGAATCTAATCGAGGGGTTCGGGGTGGTTTATATATAGAATAACAGATACCCGGGAGTGAGTTACAGACTGGAATCTAATCGAGGGGTTCGGGGTGGTTTATATATAGAATAACAGATATCCGGGAGTGAGTTACAGACTGGAATCTAATCGAGGGGTTCGGGGTGGTTTATATATAGAATAACAGATACCCGGGAGTGAGTTACAGACTGGAATCTAATCGAGGGGTTCGGGGTGGTTTATATATAGAATAACAGATACCCGGGAGTGAGTTACAGACTGGAATCTAATCGAGGGGTTCGGGGTGGTTTATATATAGAATAACAGATACCCGGGAGTGAGTTACAGACTGGAATCTAATCGAGGGGTTCGGGGTGGTTTAGATACAGAATAACAGATACCCGGGAGTGAGTTACAGACTGGAATCTAATCGAGGGGTTCGGGGTGGTTTATATATAGAATAACAGATACCCGGGAGTGAGTTACAGACTGGAATCTAATCGAGGGGTTCGGGGTGGTTTATATATAGAATAACAGATACCCGGGAGTGAGTTACAGACTGGAATCTAATCGAGGGGTTCGGGGTGGTTTATATATAGAATAACAGATACCCGGGAGTGAGTTACAGACTGGAATCTAATCGAGGGGTTCGGGGTGGTTTATATATAGAATAACAGATACCGGGAGTGAGTTACAGACTGGAATCTATACGACGAGGGTTCGGGGTGGTTTATATAGAATAACAGATATCCGGGAGTGAGTTACAGACTGAATCTAATCGAGGTCGTATATATAGAATAACAGTAGTGAGTTACAGACTGGAATCTAACTCGAGGGGTTCGGGGTGGTTTATATATAGAATAACAGATATCCGGGAGTGAGTTACAGACTGGAATCTTGAGTTACAGACTGGAATCTAATCGAGGGGTTCGGGGTGGTTTATATATAGAATAACAGATACCCGGGAGTGAGTTACAGACTGGAATCTAATCGAGGGGTTCGGGGTGGTTTATATATAGAATAACAGATACCCGGGAGTGAGTTACAGACTGGAATCTAATCGAGGGGTTCGGGGTGGGGTTTATATATAGAATAACAGATACCCGGGAGTGAGTTACAGACTGGAATCTAATCGAGGGGTTCGGGGTGGTTTATATATAGAATAACAGATACCCGGGAGTGAGTTACAGACTGGAATCTAATCAGGGTTCGGGGTGGTTTATATATAGAATAACAGATACCCGGGAGTGAGTTACAGACTGGAATCTAATCGAGGGGTTCGGGGTGGTTTATATATAGAATAACAGATACCCGGGAGTGAGTTACAGACTGGAATCTAATCGAGGGGTTCGGGGTGGTTTATATATAGAATAACAGATACCCGGGAGTGAGTTACAGACTGGAATCTAATCGAGGGGTTCGGGGTGGTTTATATATAGAATAACAGATACCCGGGAGTGAGTTACAGACTGGAATCTAATCGAGGGGTTCGGGGTGGTTTATATATAGAATAACAGATACCCGGGAGTGAGTTACAGACTGGAATCTAATCGAGGGGTTCGGGGTGGTTTATATATAGAATAACAGATATCCGGGAGTGAGTTACAGACTGGAATCTAATCGAGGGGTTCGGGGTGGTTTATATATAGAATAACAGATACCCGGGAGTGAGTTACAGACTGGAATCTAATCGAGGGGTTCGGGGTGGTTTATATATAGAATAACAGATACCCGGGAGTGAGTTACAGACTGGAATCTAATCGAGGGGTTCGGGGTGGTTTATATATAGAATAACAGATACCCGGGAGTGAGTTACAGACTGGAATCTAATCGAGGGGTTCGGGGGGTTTATATATAGAATAACAGATACCCGGGAGTGAGTTACAGACTGGAATCTAATCGAGGGGTTCGGGGTGGTTTATATATAGAATAACAGATACCCGGGAGTGAGTTTCAGACTGGAATCTAATCGAGGGGTTCGGGGTGGTTTATATATAGAATAACAGATACCCGGGAGTGAGTTACAGACTGGAATCTAATCGAGGGGTTCGGGGTGGTTTATATATAGAATAACAGATACCCGGGAGTGAGTTACAGACTGGAATCTAATCGAGGGGTTCGGGGGGGGTTTATATACAGAATAACAGATACCCGGGAGTGAGTTACAGACTGGAATCTAATCGAGGGGTTCGGGGTGGTTTATATATAGAATAACAGATACCCGGGAGTGAGTTACAGACTGGAATCTAAATGAGGGGTTCGGGGTGGGTTCATATACAGAGTAACAGATACCTGGGAGTGAGTTACAGACTGGAATCTAATCGAGGGGTTCGGGGTGGTTTATATATAGAATAACAGATACCCGGGAGTGAGTTACAGACTGGAATCTAATCGAGGGGTTCGGGGGGTTTATATATAGAATAACAGATACCCGGGAGTGAGTTACAGACTGGAATCTAATCGAGGGGTTCGGGGTGGTTTATATATAGAATAACAGATACCCAGGAGTGAGTTACAGACTGGAATCTAATCGAGGGGTTCGGGGTGGTTTATATATAGAATAACAGATACCCGGGAGTGAGTTACAGACTGGAATCTGATCGAGGGGTTCGGGGTGGTTTATATATAGAATAACAGATACCCGGGAGTGAGTTACAGACTGGAATCTAATCGAGGGGTTCTGGGTGGTTTATATATAGAATAACAGATACCCGGGAGTGAGTTACAGACTGGAATCTAATCGAGGGGTTCGGGGTGGTTTATATACTAGATAACAGATGCCCGGGAGTGAGTTACAGACTGGAATCTAATCGAGGGGTTCGGGGTGGTTTATATATAGAATAACAGATACCCGGGAGTGAGTTACAGACTGGAATCTAATCGAGGGGTTCGGGGTGGTTTATATACAGAATAACAGATACCCGGGAGTGAGTTACAGACTGGAATCTAATCGAGGGGTTCGGGGGGGTTTATATATAGAATAACAGATACCCGGGAGTGAGTTACAGACTGGAATCTAATCGAGGGGTTCGGGGTGGTTTATATACAGAATAACAGATACCTGGGAGTGAGTTACAGACTGGGATCTAATCGAGGGGTTCGGGGTGGTTTTATATACAGAATAACAGATACCCGGGAGTGAAGTTACAGACTGGAATCTAATCGAGGGGTTCGGGGTGGTTTATATATAGAATAACAGATCCCGGGAGTGAGTTACAGACTGGAATCTAATCGAGGGGTTCGGGGTGGTTTATATATAGAATAACAGATACCCGGGAGTGAGTTACAGACTGGAATCTAATCGAGGGGTTCGGGGTGGTTTATATATAGAATAACAGATACCCGGGAGTGAGTTACAGACTGGAATGTAATCGAGGGGTTCGGGGTGGTTTATATATAGAATAACAGATACCCGGGAGTGAGTTACAGACTGGAATCTAATCGAGGGGTTCAGGGTGGTTTATATACAGAATAACAGATACCCGGGAGTGAGTTACAGACTGGAATCTAATCGAGGGGTTCGGGGGGTTTATATATAGAATAACAGCTCCCCGGGAGTGAGTTACAGACTGGAATCTAATCGAGGGGTTCGGGGTGGTTTATATATAGAATAACAGATACCCGGGAGTGAGTTACAGACTGGAATCTAATCGAGGGGTTCGGGGTGGTTTATATATAGAATAACAGCTCCCCGGGAGTGAGTTACAGACTGGAATCTAATCGAGCGGTTCGGGGTGGTTTATATACAGAATAACAGATACCCGGGAGTGAGATACACACTGGAATCTAATCGAGGGGTTCGGGGTGGTTTATATATAGAATAACAGATACCCGGGAGTGAGTTACAGACTGGAATCTAATCGAGGGGTTCGGGGTGGTTTATATATAGAATAACAGATACCCGGGAGTGAGTTACAGACTGGAATCTAATCGAGGGGTTCGGGGGGGTTTATATATAGAATAACAGATACCCGGGAGTGAGTTACAGACTGGAATCTAATCGAGGGGTTCGGGGTGGTTTATATACAGAATAACAGATACCCGGGAGTGAGTTACAGACTGGAATCTAATCGAGGGGTTCGGGGGGGTTTATATATAGAATAACAGATACCCGGGAGTGAGTTACAGACTGGAATCTAATCGAGGGGTTCGGGATGGTTTATATATAGAATAACAGATACCCGGGAGTGAGTTACAGACTGGATCTAATCGAGGGGTTCGGGATGGTTTATATACAGAATAACAGATACCCGGGAGTGAGTTACAGACTGGAATCTAATCGAGGGGTTCGGGGGGTTTATATATAGAATAACAGATACCCGGGAGTGAGTTACAGACTGGAATCTAATCGAGGGGTTCGGGGTGGTTTATATATAGAGTAACAGATACCCGGGAGTGAGTTACAGACTGGAATCTAATCGAGGGGTTCGGGGTGGTTTATATATAGAATAACAGATACCCGGGAGTGAGTTACAGACTGGAATCTAATCGAGGGGTTCGGGGTGGTTTATATATAGAGTAACAGATACCCGGGAGTGAGTTACAGACTGGAATCTAATCGAGGGGTTCGGGGTGGTTTATATACAGAATAACAGATACCCGGGAGTGAGTTACAGACTGGAATCTAATCGAGGGGTTCGGGGTGGTTTATATATAGAATAACAGATACCCGGGAGTGAGTTACAGACTGGAATCTAATCGAGGGGTTCGGGGTGGTTTATATATAGAATAACAGACACCCGGGAGTGAGTTACAGACTGGAATCTAATCGAGGGGTTCGGGGTGGTTTATATACAGAATAACAGATACCCGGGAGTGAGTTACAGACTGGAATCTAATCGAGGGGTTCGGGGTGGTTTATATATAGAATAACAGATACCCGGGAGTGAGTTACAGACTGGAATCTAATCGAGGGGTTCGGGGGGGTTTATATATAGAATAACAGATACCCGGGAGTGAGTTACAGACTGGAATCTAATCGAGGGGTTCGGGGTGGTTTATATATAGAATAACAGATACCCGGGAGTGAGTTAAAGACTGGAATCTAATCGAGGGGTTCGGGGTGGTTTATATATAGAATAACAGATACCCGGGAGTGAGTTAAAGACTGGAATCTAATCGAGGGGTTCGGGGTGGTTTATATATAGAATAACAGATACCCGGGAGTGAGTTACAGACTGGAATCTAATCGAGGGGTTCGGGTGGTTTATATACAGAATAACAGATACCCGGGAGTGAGTTACAGACTGGAATCTGATCGAGGGGTTCGGGGGGGTTTATATATAGAATAACAGATACCCGGGAGTGTATCTAACCCCGCGCATTAATCCATTGGCCGTAACCTGATATGGTAATCACTTCTAATCTGCATATGCTAAGTAAGTGCGTTATCGGAGGGGTTGGGGGGTCCCTACCCCTAATCTACACCCCCCGAACCCTTGGCTTTTCCATATCAGACACCGAGCGTTAATTTGAGAGGTTTTGGTGGTTTTACCGATTGTGGGAGAGGAGAGAGCGCTAATTAGTATGCTAATGAGTCTCATCGACAAATGCAAATGAGCCTAATTATAATATAGCCATCACTGTGCACCTCGTACAGAGTTTGTCTCACTCAACCTTGGGCCGGCTAATCTCAGCGCCTGCCAGCAATCGCATGCTAATTAGCGGGCTAAATGAGGCCTAATCTGCATATGAAAATTACCTTAATTAAGGGAAATTTATGTCCCGCGTCTCCCGCGCCCCCCCCCTCCCCACTTAAAGCAGTCCGGGATGTCCGGGCTCTGTGAGTGGGTCCCACGCACCGTTACCCCCCCTCCCCTCTCTCGTTTTACTCTCCCCCCCTTACCCTTCCGGGGGCCATATTGCCCCCTCCCCCCGCAGGCCCCTCCCTCCCCCAGCAGGCCCCTCCCTCCCTCCCCCCACCCCCCCGCAGGCCCCTCCCTCCCTCCCTCCCTCCCTCCCCCCCGCAGGCCCCTCCCTCCCTCCCTCCCCCCCGCAGGCCCCTCCCTCCCCCCCGCAGGCCTCTCCCTCCCTCCCTCCCCCCCCCACAGGCCCCTCCCTCCCCCCCCCGCAGGCCCTCCCTCCCTCCCCCCTGCAGGCCCCTCCCTCCCTCCCCCCGCAGGCCCCTCCCTCCCTCCCCCCCGCAGGCCCCTCCCTCCCCCCCCCCGCAGGCCCCTCCCTCCCCCCCCCCGCAGGCCCCTCTCTCTCCCCCCACAGGCCCCTCCCTCCCTTCCCCCCGCAGGCCCCTCCCTCCCTTCCCCCACAGGCCCCTCCCTCTCTCCCCCCACAGGCCCCTCCCTCCCTTCCCCTGCTGGCCCCTCCCTCTCTCCCCCCGCAGGCCCCTCCCTCCCTTCCCCCCACAGGCCCCTCCCTCCCCCCACAGGCCCCTCCCTCCCTTCCCCTGCAGGCCCCTCCCTCCCTTCCCCTGCAGGCCCCTCCCTCTCTCCCCCTCAGGCCCCTCCTTCCCTCCCCCCGCAGGCCCCTCCCTCCCTCCCCCCACACGCCCGTCATTGGGATTCAGAAGGGGGGAGATCTTATAGAAACATATCAGATTATGAAGGGAAATGGATCAGATACAAACAGGGAGGTTGATTCCACAGGGGGGGGTGAAACTAGAACTAGGGGGGGGGGACATGGCCCCAAAATAAGCAGATTTAGGACTGAGTTGAGGAGGAACTTCTTCACCCAAAGGGTTGTGAATCTGTGGAATTCTCTGCCCAGTTGAGGCTCCCTCATTGAATGTTTTTAAGGCAAGGATAGATCGATTTTGGAACGGTGAAGGGGTTAAGGGGAGTGGGCGGGGATAAGGGGAGCTTGAGAAGATCAGCCATGATCTTATTGAACGGCGGGGCAGGCTCGAGGGCCAAATGGCCTTCTCCTGCTCCGAGTTCTTATAGCAGCGGCTCCAGATTCATAGAATCGTAACTCCCGACAGCGCAGAAGGGGCCAGTTGAGTCTGCATTGGCTCTCTGAGACAGAATCTCTCCCCCACTTCACCCCTACAATCCACCCTAACCCACACATCTTTGGACACTAAGGGACAAATTAGCATGGCCAATCCACCCTAACCTGCACATCTTTGGACACTAAGGGACAATTTAGCACGGCCAATCCACCCTAACCTACACATCTTTGGACACTAAGGGACAATTTAGCATGGCCAATCCCCCCTAACCTACACATCTTTGGACACTAAGGGACAATTTAGCATGGCCAATCCACCCTAACCTACACATCTTTGGACACTAAGGGACAATTTAGCACGGCCAATCCACCCTAACCTACACGTCTTTGGACACTAAGGGACAATTTAGCACGGCCAATCCACCCTAACCTACACATCTTTGGACACTAAGGGACAATTTAGCAC
>NW_027650720.1:0-10000 GCF_965287045.1 Carcharhinus amblyrhynchos
TCACTGCGAATGAGAGAAAGAATTCATGAAATTCCTTCCAGAGACAGGAAAATATTCCAACAGATCCACATAAATCCCAAACTAATCCCACTGTCCCACTCTCTCCCCATAGCCCTGTATCAATCCCAAACTAATCCCACTGTCCCACTCTCTCCCCATAGCCCTGTATCAATCCCAAACTAATCCCACTGTCCCACTCTCTCCCCATAGCCCTGTATCAATCCCCAAACTAATCCCACTGTCCCACTCCCTCCCCATAGCCCAGTATCAATCCCCAAACTAATCCCACTGTCCCACTCTCTCCCCATAGCCCTGTATCAATCCCAAACTAAACCCACTGTCCCACTCTCTCCCCATAGCCCTGTATCAATCCCAAACTAATCCCACTGTCCCACTCTCTCCCCATAGCCCTGTATCAATCCCCAAACTAATCCCACTGTCCCACTCTCTCCCCATCACCCTGTATCAATCCCCAAACTAATCCCACTGTCCCACTCTCTCCCCATAGCCCTGTATCAATCCCAAACTAATCCCACTGTCCCACTCTCTCCCCATAGCCCTGTATCAATCCCCAAACTAATCCCACTGTCCCACTCTCTCCCCATAGCCCTGTATCAATCCCCAAACTAATCCCACTGTCCCACTCTCTCCCCATAGCCCTGTATCAATCCCCAAACTAATCCCACTGCCCCGCTCTCTCCCCATAGCCCTGTATCAATCCCCAAACTAATCCCACTGTCCCACTCTCTCCCCATAGCCCTGTATCAATCCCAAACTAATCCCACTGTCCCACTCTCTCCCCGTAGCCCTGTATCAATCCCAAACTAATCCCACTGTCCCACTCCCACCCCATAGCCCTGTATCAATCCCCAAACTAATCCCACTGTCCCACTCTCTCCCCATAGCCCTGTATCAATCCCCAAACTAATCCCACTGTCCCACTCTCTCCCCATAGCCCTGTATCAATCCCCAAACTAATCTCACTGTCCCACTCTCTCCCCATAGCCCAGTATCAATCCCAAACTAATCCCACTGCCCCACTCTCTCCCCATAGCCCTGTATCAATCCCCAAACTAATCCCACTGTCCCACTCTCTCCCCATAGCCCTGTATCAATCCCCAAACTAATCCCACTGTCTCACTCTCTCCCCATAGCCCTGTATCAATCCCAAACTAATCCCACTGTCCCACTCTCTCCCCATAGCCCTGTATCAATCCCAAACTAATCCCACTGTCCCACTCTCTCCCCATAGCCCTGTATCAATCCCAAACTAATCCCACTGTCCCACTCTCTCCCCATAGCCCTGTATCAATCCCCAAACTAATCCCACTGTCCCACTCTCTCCCCATAGCCCTGTATCAATCCCCAAACTAATCCCACTGTCTCACTCTCTCCCCATAGCCCTGTATCAATCCCCAAACTAATCCCACTGTCCCACTCTCTCCCCATAGCCCTGTATCAATCCCAAACTAATCCCACTGTCCCACTCTCTCCCCGTAGCCCTGTATCAATCCCAAACTAATCCCACTGTCCCACTCCCACCCCATAGCCCTGTATCAATCCCCAAACTAATCCCACTGTCCCACTCTCTCCCCATAGCCCTGTATCAATCCCCAAACTAATCCCACTGTCCCACTCACTCCCCATAGCCCTGTATCAATCCCCAAACTAATCTCACTGTCCCACTCTCTCCCCATAGCCCAGTATCAATCCCCAAACTAATCCCACTGTCTCACTCTCTCCCCATAGCCCTGTATCAATCCCAAACTAATCCCACTGTCCCACTCTCTCCCCATAGCCCTGTATCAATCCCCAAACTAATCCCACTGCCCCACTCTCTCCCCATAGCCCTGTATCGATCCCCACACTAATCCCACTGTCCCACTCTCTCCCCATAGCCCTGTATCAATCCCCAAACTAATCCCACTGTCCCACTCTCTCCCCATAGCCCTGTATCAATCCCCAAACTAATCCCACTGTCCCACTCTCTCCCCATAGCCCTGTATCAATCCCCAAACTAATCCCACTGTCCCACTCTCTCCCCATAGCCCTGTATCAATCCCCAATCTAATCCCACTGTCCCACTCTCTCCCCATAGCCCTGTATCGATCCCAAACTAATCCCACTGTCCCACTCTCTCCCCATAGCCCTGTATCAATCCCCAAACTAATCCCACTATCCCACTCTCTCCCCATAGCCCTGTATCAATCCCCAAACTAATCCCACTGTCCCACTCTCTCCCCATAGCCCTGTATAAATCCCCAAACTAATCCCACTGTCCCACTCTATCCGGGTGCGATATTGCGACTCACTTCACTGGGGTCCCATCCACCCAGATCCAGTTTCCTTCACTCTCTTGATCTGTGAGTCCAATAAAATATTGTTCATTCTTGTTCGGCAAGGATTGGGTTACAAAATTCTGCAGAAGAAACAAGTTTGTGGAGTTACTAACGCTGTCTCAACTCACACACACAGCTCCTTATCTCTCTGTTTACTCTGTATCAAACCCCGTGCTGTACCTACCCTGGGAGTGTTTGATGGGGACAGTGTAGAGGGAGCTTTACTCTGTATCTAACCCCGTGCTGTACCTGTCCTGGGAGTGTTTGATGGGGGGACAGTGTAGAGGGAGCCTTACTCTATATCGAAGCCCGTGCTTTACCTGTCCTGGGAGTGTTTGATGGGGGGACAGTGTAGAGGGAGCTTTACTCTGTATCTAACCCCGTGCTGTACCTGTCCTGGGAGTGTTTGATGGGGGGACAGTGTAGAGGGAGCTTTACTCTGTATCTAACCCCGTGCTGTACCTGTCCTGGGAGTGTTTGATGGCGGGGACAGTGTAGAGGGAGTTTTACTCTGTATCTAACCCCGTGCTGTACCTGTCCTGGGAGTGTTTGATGGGGGGACAGTGTAGAGGGAGCTTTACTCTGTATCTAACCCCGTGCTGAACCTGTCCTGGGAGTGTTTGATGGGGGGACAGAGTAGAGGGAGCTTTACTCTGTATCTAACCCCGTGCTGTACCTGTCCTGGGAGTGTTTGATGGGGACAGTGTAGAGGGAGCTTTACTCTGTATCTAACCCCGTGCTGTACCTGTCCTGGGAGTGTTTGATGGGGGGACAGAGTAGAGGGAGCTTTACTCTGTATCTAACCCCGTGCTGTGCCTGTCCTGGGACTGTTTGATGGGGACAGTGTAGAGGGAGCTTTACTCTGTATCTAACCCCGTGCTGTACCTGTCCTGGGAGTGTTTGATGGGGGGACAGTGTAGAGGGAGCTTTACTCTGTATCTAACCCCGTGCTGTACCTGTCCTGGGAGTGTTTGATGGGGGGACAGTGTAGAGGGAGCTTTACTCTGTATCTAACCCCGTGCTGTACCTGTCCTGGGAGTGTTTGATGGGGACAGTGTAGAGGGAGCTTTACTCTGTATCTAACCCCGTGCTGTACCTGTCCTGGGAGTGTTTGATGGGGACAGTGTAGAGGGAGCTTTACTCTGTATCTAACCCCGTGCTCTACCTGTCCTGGGAGTGTTTGATGGGGACAGTGTAGAGGGAGTTTACTCTGTATCTAACCCCGTGCTGTCCCTGTCCTGGGAGTGTTTGATGGGGACAGTGTAGAGGGAACTTTACTCTGTATCTAACCCCGTGCTGTCCCTGTCCTGGGAGTGTTTGATGGGGGGACAGTGTAGAGGGAGCTTTACTCTGTATCTAACCCCGTGCTGTCCCTGTCCTGGGAGTGTTTGATGGGGACAGTGTAGAGGGAGCTTTACTCTGTATCTAACCCCGTGCTCTACCTGTCCTGGGAGTGTTTGATGGGGACAGTGTAGAGGGAGTTTACTCTGTATCTAACCCCGTGCTGTACCTGTCCTGGGAGTGTTTGATGGGGGGACAGTGTAGAGGGAGCTTTACTCTGTATCTAACCCCGTGCTGTACCTGTCCTGGGAGTGTTTGATGGGGGGACAGTGTAGAGGGAGCTTTACTCTGTATCTAACCCTGTGCTGCACCTGTCCTGGGAGTGTTTGATGGGGACAGTACAGGGGGATATTTTCTCTCTCAGACAGTCTGACAGTTCTTGCTGTCAATCTCACCTGCTCCTGCTGTGAATTGATAATGAGGAGATGTGAGTTTTCATTCTCACATTTCTCTTTGGCTCCGTTCCAATTATTTCTCCGTGTTGAGATTCTGTAACAGTGGAAGTTATGGAATTTCCAGTATCTCGGACAGAGGGATTCTGAGGAAGAATAAAGTGTTCAGTTTACAAAACACATTGGAATTGGAGGAGGCCACTCAGCCCCTCTGCCTCCAGCCTGTTCCACAGGAACAAGTACAGACCATTCAGCCCCCTTCTCTCAGTGCTGGTACAGGGGAAGAGGCCACTCAGCCCCTCTACCTCCAGCCTGTTCCACAGGGACAGACCACTGAAGGGAGAACGGGGTATCAGGAATCCAGGAAGGGGAGAAAGGGACAGGATGGAGAATGTGGGGAGAGGGAGACTTGTTGCTGAGACTCACCTGAGGTGTTTCGGAGGGTGGCGCAGAGATAGGTCGCTTTCTGTCTGCTCTCTGAAAACCTCGCGGACAAGTTCTGGAATCTCCAACTCAACTCCGACAAGTTCCACAGGGAGACGGACAAAGATGCGTTCAGCCAATCGCCTCGCTCACGCAGGGTACGTTGCTCCTTTTTAGCCTCGGAAACATCCTGGGACAACTGTAGGACTGAAAGGGAGAGAGTGAGAGTGAGAGAGAGTGGGATCGATCAGAGTGTCACAGTGAGGGGTGTGGGATATATCAGAGTGTTACAGTGAGGAGTGTGGGATATATCAGAGTGTTACAGTGAGGGATGTGGGATATATCAGAGTGTTACAGGGAGGGGTGTGGGATATATCAGAGTGTTACAGTGAGGGATGTGGGATATATCAGAGTGTTACAGGGAGGGGTGTGGGATATATCAGAGTGTTACAGTGAGGGGTGCGGGATATATCAGATTGTTACAGTGAGGGGTGTGGGATATATCAGAGTGTTACAGTGAGGGGTGTGGGATATATCAGAGTGTTACAGTGAGGGGTGTGGGATATATCAGAGTGTTACAATGAGGGGTGTGGGATATATCAGAGTGTTACAGTGAGGGGTGTGGGATATATCAGAGTGTTACAGTGAGGGGTGTGGGATATATCAGAGTGTTACAGAGAGAGAGAGTGGGATGTATCAGAGTGTTACAGTGAGGGGTGTGGGATATATCAGAGTGTTACAGTGAGGGGTGTGCATATATCAGGGTGTTACAGTGAGGGGTGTGGGATATATCAGAGTGTTACAGTGAGGGGTGTGGGATATATCAGAGTGTTACAGTGAGGGGTGTGGGATATATCAGAGTGTTACAGTGAGGGGTGTGGGATATATCAGAGTGTTACAGTGAGGGGTGTGGGATATATCGGACTGTTCCAGCGAGGGGTGTGAGATATATCAGAGTGTTACAGTGAGGGGTGTGGGATATATCAGAGTGTTACAGTGAGTGGTGTGGGATATTTCAGAGTGTTACAGTGAGGGGTGCGGGATATATCAGAGTGTTACAGTGAGGGGTGTGGGATATATCAGAGTGTTACAGTGAGGGGTGTGGGATATATCAGAGTGTTACAGTGAGGGGTGTGGGATATATCAGAGTGTTACAGTGAGGGGTGTGGGATATATCAGACTGTTGCAGTGAGGGGTGTGAGATATATCAGAGTGTTACAGTGAGGGGTGTGGGATATATCAGAGTGTTCCAGTGAGTGGTGTGGGATATTTCAGAGTGTTACAGTGAGGGGTGTGGGATATATCAGAGTGTTACAGTGAGGGGTGTGGGATATATCAGAGTGTTACAGTGAGGGGTGTGGGATATATCAGAGAGTTACAGTGAGGGGTGTGGGATATGTCAGAGTGTTACAGAGAGGGGTGTGGGATATATCAGAGTGTTACAGTGAGGGGTGTGGGATATATCAGAGTGTTACAGTGAGGGGTGTGGGATATATCAGAGTGTTACAGTGAGGGGTGTGGGATATATCAGAGTGTTACAGTGAGGGGTGTGGGGTATATCAGAGTGTTACAGTGAGGGGTGTGGGATATATCAGAGTGTTACAGTGAGGGGTGTGGGATATATCAGAGTGTTACAGTGAGGGGTGTGGGATATATCAGAGTGTTACAGTGAGGGGTGTGGGATATATCAGAGTGTTACAGTGAGGGGTGTGGGGTATATCAGAGTGTTACAGTGAGGGGTGTGGGATATATCAGAGTGTTACAGTGAGGGGTGTGGGATATATCAGAGTGTTACAGTGAGGGATGTGGGATATATCAGAGTGTTACAGTGAGGGGTGTGCGATATATCAGAGTTTGACAGTGAGGGGTGTGGGATATATCAGAGTGTTACAGTGAGGGGTGTGGGATATATCAGAGTGTTACAGTGAGGGGTGTGGGATATATCAGAGTGTTACAGTGAGGGGTGTGGGATATATCAGAGTGTTACAGTGAGGGGTGTGGGATATATCAGAGTGTTACAGTGATGGGTGTGGGATATATCAGAGTGTTACAGTGAGGGGTGTGGGGTATATCAGAGTGTTACAGTGAGGGGTGTGGGATATATCAGAGTGTTACAGTGAGGGGTGTGGGATATATCGGACTGTTCCAGCGAGGGGTGTGAGATATATCAGAGTGTTACAGTGAGGGGTGTGGGATATATCAGAGTGTTACAGTGAGTGGTGTGGGATATTTCAGAGTGTTACAGTGAGGGGTGTGGGATATATCAGAGTGTTACAGTGAGGGGTGTGGGATATATCAGAGTGTTACAGTGAGGGGTGTGGGATATATCAGAGTGTTACAGTGAGGGGTGTGGGATATATCAGAGTGTTACAGTGAGGGGTGTGGGATATATCGGACTGTTACAGTGAGGGGTGTGAGATATATCAGAGTGTTACAGTGAGGGGTGTGGGATATATCAGAGTGTTCCAGTGAGTGGTGTGGGATATTTCAGAGTGTTACAGTGAGGGGTGTGGGATATATCAGAGTGTTACAGTGAGGGGTGTGGGATATATCAGAGTGTTACAGTGAGGGGTGTGGGATATATCAGAGAGTTACAGTGAGGGGTGTGGGATATATCAGAGTGTTACAGTGAGGGGTGTGGGATATATCAGAGTGTTACAGTGAGGGGTGTGGGATATATCAGAGTGTTACAGTGAGGGGTGTGGGATATATCAGAGTGTTACAGTGAGGGGTGTGGGATATATCAGAGTGTTACAGTGAGGGGTGTGGGATATATCAGAGTGTTACAGTGAGGGGTGTGGGATATATCAGAGTGTTACAGTGAGGGGTGTGGGATATATCAGAGTGTTACAGTGAGGGGTGTGGGATATATCAGAGTGTTACAGTGAGGGGTGTGGGATATATCAGAGTGTTACAGTGAGGGGTGTGGGATATATCAGAGTGTTACAGTGAGGGGTGTGGGATATATCAGAGTGTTACAGTGAGGGGTGTGGGATATATCAGAGTGTTACAGTGAGGGGTGTGGGGTATATCAGAGTGTTACAGTGAGGGGTGTGGGATATATCAGAGTGTTACAGTGAGGGGTGTGGGGTATATCAGAGTGTTACAGTGAGGGGTGTGGGATATATCAGAGTGTTACAGTGAGGGGTGTGGAATATATCAGAGTGTTACAGTGAGGGGTGTGGGATATATCAGAGTGTTACAGTGAGGGGTGTGGGATATATCAGAGTGTTACAGTGAGGGGCGTGGGATATATCAGAGTGTTACAGTGAGGGGTGTGGGATATATCAGAGTGTTACAGTGAGGGGTGTGGGATATATCAGAGTGTTACAGTGAGGGGTGTGGGATATATCAGAGTGTTACAGTGAGGGGTGTGGAATATATCAGAGTGTTACAGGATGTTATTTATTGATGTACCATATACGGTGAGTCCGATGGTTATTGCGAAAAGTGAGATTATGATGAGAATTGCGACCAATCCGCGAGATCTGGATATTTTTGAGTCGGTTCCTCCAGCTGTTTCCTGTTGACTTTGATCTGGAACAGAGAAGTTGAGACGTTCGGGAACCTTGTGTAACTTTACGGGACGGGTAATGGTGACATCTCCCCATTCCTCAGAGAGATAAACAACACACATCTCACCCGATTGGAGGGGGCTGGAGGAGGTTACAGAGATAGGGAGGGGGGTGTAGGGGGCTGGAGGAGGTTACAGAGTTAGGGAGGGTGTGTATGGGGCTGGAGGGGGTTACAGAGATAGGGAGGGGGTGTAGGGGGCTGGAGGGGGTTACAGAGATAGGGAGGGGGTGTATGGGGCTGGAGGGGGTTACAGAGATAGGGAGGGGGTGTAGGGGGCTGGAGGAGGTTACAGAGATAGGGAGGGGGTGTAGGGGGCTGGAGGGGGTTACAGAGATAGGGAGGGGGTGTAGGGGGGCTGGAGGGGGTTACAGAGATAGGGAGGGGGTGTAGGGGGCTGGAGGGGGTTACAGAGATAGGGAGGGGGTGTAGGGGGCTGGAGGGGGTTACAGAGATAGGGAGGGGGTGTAGGGTGCTGGAGGTGGTTACAGAGATAAGGAGGGGGTGTAGGGGCTGGAGGAGGTTACAGAGATAGGGAGGGGGTGTAGGGGGCTGGAGGGGGTTACAGAGATAGCGAGGGGGTGTAGGGGGCTGGAGGGGGTTACCCTGACTGGGCGGATGTATGTGAGATATTGGCCATTCTGTTTTCAAGTTTATTTATTCGTTTCACATGGAGGTTGACATTAACACTGCAATGAAGTTACTGTGAAAATCCCCCAGTCCCCACACTCCGGAGCCTGTTCGGGTTACACTGAGGGAGAATTTAGCACGGCCCACTGTCCCCAAACCAGCAGGTCCTTCAGACTGTGGGAGGAAACCGGAGCACCCGGAGGAAACCCACGCAGACACGGGGAGAATGTGCCATCTCCATACAGACAGTGACCCAAGGCCAGGAATCGAACCCGGGTCCCTGGCGCTGTCAGACAGCAGTGCTAACCCACTGTGTCACCGTGCCCCCCCGGGAATCCCCCCACTTGCGCCCTCCCCCCCCCCCCCACTGACTCCCCTGAACCACCGTGACCTCTGACCTTACACCCCCCAAGGGTGACTGACCTTTGCCCGGGGTGGCCTCTGACCCTGGGTTCTGTTGGCCTCTCTGCGGTGTGACTGCGATCTGAGCGTACGTTGTCTCCGGTTCGGCTACGAGAGACGGAGGGAGAGAGAGAGAGAGAGCGTGAGAGACGGTGCGAGGGACGCGATGGGTCTCCGGGAGGGGGGTGGGGGTTACGTGTGACGGAGAGTGACCCAGAGGACAATGAAACTCAGCCTCGACACACCCACCCAACCCCGAGCATCATGCCCACACACACACACTCACCGACCCCCTCCCACCCCCACTGAGCATCACCCCAACACACACATACACTGAGATGTAACCGCAACGTAACCCAGTGCATCGCAAACCCTTCCTTCTCCAGCAACGCACGCTTAGAATACAACTGCCTCTTAGTAAAGACTTAACTCTCCCCTACACACAGTCTGAGATATAACCAGCAGACTTGGAGACTGAGCTGTAACCAGCACGGACCTAGGATTAGGATTGGAGTCATTTTAGTTTGGTGGTTTTCATATTATAAAATCCTCGGGGGTCTCGGGGTGGTGCGGTGATGGGAAACATTATAATGCCCCTTTCAGAGGTGGTGTTTTTTCTGCGCTTAGAGATTGAGAAAAATTGCGAGTACACCGAGAGCCCAAACTGAAACATTCGTATCGAAGGCCCAGCTGCAGTGTTACCGAGACAACAGGCTTTCGAATTCGGCCAATCCTTTTGAATCAGGCACTTTGATACCAAGAACCTCGAAAATTTAAATTGGGCGGTTTTGACCACCAACTGCACCAATCCGATTGTGGGGAATATTGATGTGTCGTCACGGGGATCAAAGAAGGATTGGGGGGGACAGTGGGACTAAAAGGAGAAAGCAATTTCCACCT
>NW_027650720.1:20000-48842 GCF_965287045.1 Carcharhinus amblyrhynchos
TGAGTTCCTGGGCCCTCGGCCTGCTCCCGGTCTGCCTCCTGGGCCTGAGTTCCTGGGCCCTCGGCCTGCTCCCGGGCTGCCTCCTGGGCCTGAGTTCCTGGGCCCTCGGCCTGCTCCCGGTCTGCCTCCTGAGCCTGAGTTCCTGGGCCCTCGGCCTGCTCCCGGTCTACCTCCTGGGCCTGGATTCCTGGGCCCTCGGCCTGCTCCCCGTCTGCCTCCTGGGCCTGGATTCCTGGGCCCTCGGCCTGCTCCCAGGCTGCTTCCTGGGCCTGAGTTCCTGGGCCCTCGGCCTGCTCCCGGTCTGCCTCCTGGGCCTCGATTCCTGGGCCCTTGGCCTGCACCCGGTCTGCCTCCTGAGCCTGGATTCCTGGGCCCTCGGGCCTCCGTCTGGCCCCCGGAGATCCGTTCTCCTTCCTCAGTCGCCTCTCGATCGCCCTCTGGGCTCCCACCCTCGCTGGCGAGTGACTGCGATGTGGCAAGCGGCGGCGAGGAGAGCTCGGGGAGACACCGCTTCGCTCGGGGTCCTGGGCCGGGGGCTTGACAAGGTCCAGGGGGGTCAGCAGAAGCCGGGGGTCAGCGACGGAGAGGTTCCTGTCAGAGTGGCTGCGAGAGGGAAGAGGGAAGAGATTTGGTTACATCAGAGCAGAGAGATTTCCAACGGTGCGGTTAGTACAGCATTTTCACCAACTCGCGTAATTCCCCAGTCGTCATGTCAGGCAGACTGACTTTCGCAATGCCAACCATCACTCTACATCTCCAAAAACCGCGGGGTCAGTCCCCCCCACCCAACGAACCCCAAAATAACTCCCAGTTATCACCCTGCATCTCCCAGAACCCCGGGGTCAGTCCCCCTGCCTACAGAGCCCCGAAATAACTCCCAGCGTCAATTAGCAGCAATATTAATTGCTGAGGATGTTGTTGGATTTGTTGGTGTTTTCAGTGTTAGTGTTGTTGTTGAACTTGGTGTTTTAATTTTGAAGTTGTTGTTGAATTTGTTGGGCTTTTTTTAGCATTGAGGTTGTTGTTGAATTTGTTGGTGTTTTTAATGTTGAGGTTGTTGTTGCATTTGTTAGTGTTTTCTATGTTAAGATTGTTGTTGAACTTGTTGTCGCTTCCAATGATAAGGTCATTGCTGAACTTGTTTGTGTTTTAATTTTGAAGTTGTTGTTTATGTTGTTGGTGTTTTTTCAATGTTGAGGTTGTTGTTGGATTTGTTGGTATTTTTAATGATGGGGTTGTTGTTGGACGTATTGGTGTTTTTAATGTCGAGGTTGTTGTTGAATTTGTTGGTGTTTTAATTTTGATGTTGTTGAATTTGTCGGAGTTTTCAATGTTGGGGTTGTTGTTTCATTTGTTGGCGTTTTTAAATGTTAAGGTTGTTGTTGCATTTGTAGGTGTTTTCCATGTTGAGGTTGTTGTTGAATTTGTTGTTGTTTTAAGATTGAAGTTCTTGGATTTGTTGGCATCTTTAAAGATGGGGTTATTATTGAATGTACTGGTGTTTTTATTGTCAAGGTTGTTGTTGAATTTGTTGTTTTTTTAAAATTCGGGTTGTTGTTAAATTTGTTTTTTAAATTGAGGTTGTTGAACTTTTTGGTGTTATTCAATGTTGTGGTCGTTGTTGGATTTGTTGGTGTTTTTAATTGAGGTTGTTGTTGAAATTGTTGGTGTTTCTCAATGTGGATGTTGTTGTTTAATTTGTTGCTCTTTTAATTTTGATGTTGTTTAATTTGAAGTTCTTTTTAATTTTGAGGTTGTTATTGAACTTGTTGGTGCTTTTTTTGAAAATTGAGGTTGTTGTTGAATTTGTTGGTGTTATTCAATATTGTGGTTGTTGTTGGATTTGTTGTTGTTTTTAATGTTGAGGTTGTTGTTGAATTTGTTGCTGTTTTAATGTTGAGGTTGTTGTTGCACTTGTTGGTGTTTTTAATGTTGAGGTTGTTGTTGCACTTGTTGGTGTTTTCAATGTTTAGGTTGTTGTTGAATTTGTTGGTGTTTTCAATTTTGGTGTTGTTTAACTTGTTGTTCTTTTAATTTTGATGTTGTTGTTGTTGAACTTGTTTTTTTTGACATTGAGATTGTTGTTGAATTTTTTTTTAAATTGAGGTTGTTGTTGGATTTGGTGTTTTTAATATTAAGGATGTTGTTGGATTTTTTTAATGTTGAGTTGTTGTTGCGCTCAATGAAAGGTTGTTGTTGAACAAGTTGGTGTTTTAATTTTGAAGTTGTGTTGATTTTGTTGGTGTTTTTTGATGTTGGGTTGTTGTTGGAATTGTTGGTGTTTTTTAACATTGATGTCGTTGGATGTGTTGGTGTTTTCAATGTTGAGGTTGTTGTTGCATTTGTTGGTGTTTTCAATGTTGAGGTTGTTGTTGAAGTTGTTGGTGTTTCTCAATGTGGATGTAGTTGTTTAAATTGTTGGTGTTTTAATTTTGATGTTGTTGTTGAATTTGTTGGTGTTTTTAAAATTGAGGTTGTTGATGAATTTTTTGGTGCTTCTCAATGTAGATGTAGTTGTTTAATTCGTTGTTCTTTTAACCTTGAGATTGTTCTTGAATCTGTTGATGTTTTAATTTTGATGTTGTTGTTGAACTTGTTTTTTTAAAACATTGAGGTTGTTGTTGAATTTGTTTGTGTTTTTAATGTTGAGGTTGTTGTTAGATTTGTTTTTTTTATTTTTGAAGTTGTTGTTGAATTTGTTGATATTTTTAATTATGGGGTTGCCGTTGAATGTGTTGGTGCTTAAATTTTGAAGTTGTTGTTCATTTTTTTGGTGTTTTTCAATGTTGGGTTGTTGTTGGATTTGTTGGCGTCTTTAAAGTTGAGCTTGTTGTTGGATTTGTTGGTGTTTTTCATTGTTGAGTTTGTTGTTGAATTTATTGGTCCTTCTCAATGTGGATGTAGTTGTTTCATTTGCTGTTCTTTTAACATTGACATTGTTGTTGAATTTGTTGTTTTTTTAATGTTGAGGTTGTTGTTGAATTTGTTGTTTTTTTAATGTTGAGGTTGTTGTTGAATTTGTGTTTTAGTTTTGAAGTTGTTGTGGGTTTGTTGGTATTTTTAATAATGGGGTTGTTGTTGAATGTGTTGTTCTTTTAATTTTGATGTTGCTGTTGATTTAGTTGGTCTTTTTTAACATTGAGGTTGTTGTTGAGTTTGTTGGTGTTTCTCAATGTTGTGGTTGTTGTTGAATGTATTGGTGTTTTTAATGTCGAGGTTGTTGTTGAATTTGTTGGTGTTTCTCAATGTGGATGTAGTTGTTTAATTTGTTGTTCTTTTAATGTTGATGTTGTTGTTGAAATTGTTGGTGTTTTTAATGTTGAGTTTGCTGTTGAATTTATTGGTGCTTCTCAATGTAAATGTAGTTGTTGAATTTGTTGTTTTTTAATGTTGAGGTTGTTGTTGTATTTGTTGGTGTTTTACAATGTTGAGGTTGTTGTTGCATTTGTTGGTGCTTTCAGTGTTGGGTTGCTGATGATTTTGTTGGTGTTTTTCAATGTTGGGTTGTTGTTGGATTTTTTTTTTAATTTTGAGGTTGTTGTTGAATTTGTTGGTGTTTTAATTTTGAAGTTGTTGTTGGATTTATTGGTATTTTCAATAATGGGGTTGTTGTTGAAATTGTTAGTGTCTCTCAATGTCCATGCAGTTGCTTCATTTGTTCTTTTAATTGTGAGTTGCTGTTGCTGAATTTGTTGGGTTCTTTTTAACGCGGAGGTTGTTGTTGAATTTGTTGGTGTTTTTAATGTCGTGGTTGTTGCTGAACTTGTTTTTCTTTTAATTTTGATGTTGTTGGACTTGTTGTTCTTTTTAACGCGGAGGTTGTTGTTGGATTTGTTGGTGTTTTTAAACTTTGGGGTTGTTGTTGGATTTGTTGGTGTTCCTCTGTGTTTGTATGGGTGAGTCGTAGGGAGTGAGGGAGGGAGCGTTCCGAGGGGGGGAAGCGAGGGTAAATGGGGTAGGGAGGGAGCATTCTGATGGGGAGTGTCGAGGGGTGATGGAGGAGTGAGGGAGGGAGTGGTCGGAGTTGGAGGGAATATCGAGGGGTGATGGGGGAGTGAGGGAGGGAGTGTTCGGAGTTGGAGGGAATATCGAGGGGTGGTGGGGGAGTGAGGGAGGGAGTGTTCGGAGTTGGGGGAATATCGAGGGGTGATGGGGGAGTGAGGGAATGTTCGGAGTTGGAGGGATACCGAGGGATCAGTGTGTTGGGAATCTCTCTCTCTCCCGGTTTAACCGTACCTGCTCCCTCCCTCGCTGGGAATTCCGCTGTCAGGTTTGGAGGGTGTCCGCTCCTCGTCCGGGTTATGCCGACTCCCTTCCTGCATCTGTTTAAACTGTTCCTGACACATCCAGGCTTCCCGGGATCGGTGCAGCTCCAGCTGCTTCTGTGGGGAGTCAAATCCATCCTTCAGTCGGGATTCTCACCGAGACAGGAACCCGGGATAGATTTCCCACCCCCCCCCCCCCACCCACACAACCCCAACTTTCCCAACCCAGGGACAGGGATCGGGAGCAGGAACCCGGGATGGGAAATACACACCCTCAGAGGGTGGACTTACCTGAGCGGTGGAGAGAGTCTCTAACCAGTCCTTACACAGGCTACTGCTCGGGGCAATGAAAGTGTACGCTGCGATCACACTGTGTAACTCATTCACGTACAGCAAGACGAAGGAACCTGCATAGAAAGATCCCATCAGTATCAGAGGAAACTGTATCCAACCCCGTGCTGTCCCTGTCCTGGGAGTGTTTGATCGGGGGGACAGTGTAGAGGGAGCTTTACTCTGTATCTAACCCCGTGCTGTACCTGTCCTGGGAGTGTTTGATGGGGGGACAGTGTAGAGGGAGCTTTACTCTGTATCTAACCCCGTGCTGTACCTGTCCTGGGAGTGTTTGATGGGGGGACAGTGTAGAGGGAGCTTTACTCTGTATCTAACCCCGTGCTGTACCTGTCCTGGGAGTGTTTGATGGGGGGACAGTGTCGAGGAAGCTTTACTCTGTATCTAACCCCGTGCTGTACCTGTCCTGGGAGTGTTTGATGGGGGGACAGTGTAGAGGGAGCTTTACTCTGTATCTAACCCCGTGCTGTACCTGTCCTGGGAGTGTTTGATGGGGGGACAGTGTAGAGGGAGCTTTACTCTGTATCTAACCCCATGCTGTACCTGTCCTGGGAGTGTTTGATGGGGGACAGTGTAGAGGGAGCTTTACTCTGTATCTAACCCCGTGCTGTACCTGTCCTGGGAGTGTTTGATGGGGACAGTGTAGAGGGAGCTTTACTCTGTATCTAACCCCGTGCTGTCCCTGTCCTGGGAGTGTTTGATGGGGGGACAGTGTAGAGGGAGCTTTACTTTGTATCTAACCCCGTGCTGTACCTGTCCTGGGAGTGTTTGATGGGGGGACAGTGTAGAGGGAGCTTTACTCTGTATCTAACCCAGTGCTGTCCCTGTCCTGGGAGTGTTTGATGGGGACAGTGTAGAGGGAGCTTTACTCTGTATCTAACCCCGTGCTGTACCTGTCCTGGGAGTGTTTGATGGGGGGACAGTGTAGAGGGAGCTTTACTCTGTATCTAACCCCGTGCTGTACCTGTCCTGGGAGTGTTTGATGAGGGGACAGTGTAGAGGGAGGTTGATCGTTGTAATTTTGAGGGTTGCGGGATAGAGAGTTGAGGTTCTGAGGGATGCGGTATCTGGGGGAGTTTCTCACCTGGATCTTTCAGTTCTCTGAACACAATCTTGTCGAGCATAAGTGGTTGACGGATAACTTTCCCTCGATTTCCCTTCTTCAGGAGCTTTGTAATGAGGAATAGGTCGCTGAAGAGAAGGCAGTGGACCTCAGTCTGTGGAAAGGAGGCAGCAGGGGAGGCATGAAAGTTCAGCGAATCTACTGGGCCACGTATGGCAGCAGACAGTCATTCCCCCTCACTCTTCCTCTGTCTCTCTCTCTCGTCTATCAGATCTCGCTCGGTCTCTTCTCCCTGGACAGACGAAGGATGGAGAGGCGACCTGATCGAGGTTTATAAGACGTTGAGAGGAATAGATAGGGTGGATTCTCGGAGGCTATTTCCCAGGGTTGAAATGGTCACTACGAGAGGACACAGGTGCTGGGGGGCAGGTACAGAGGAGATGCCAGGGGTAAGTTTTTCACTCAGAGGGTGGTGAGTGAGTGGAATCGGTGGTGGTGGTAGAGGCGAACTCACTGGGGTCTTTTAAGAGACTTCTGGATGAGTACATGGGATTTAACGGGATTGGGGGTTATAGATAGGCCTGGTAGGTAGGGATAGGATCGGCACAACTTGTGGGCCGAAGGGCCTGTTTGTGCTGTAGTTTTTCTATGTCCTAGACCTCTCCACCACATTCAAGTGTGACCAAGAGATGCAGACAAAGCAAGACCAGGGAACAGAGCAAGTGAGACGGAGAGGGAGAGATTTTGACTGATTTGATTTATGTAAAGGAGAACTGTCTACATCAACGGGGACCGAGTAGAAAGGGTGGGGAGAGCTTCAAGGTGTCCAGATCACCGACAACCTGTCCTGGTTCCCCCCACAACACCAACACTATGGTTAAGAAAGCCCCACCTCTACTTTCTCTGCAGACTAAGGAAATTTGGCATGTCCGCTACGGACTCTCCCCAACTTTTACAGACGCCCCCCATAGAAAGCATTCTCTCTGGGTTGGATCACAGCTCGGTCTGGGATCCTGCTCTGCCCAAGACCGCAAGGAACTACAAAAGGGTGGTGAATGTAGCCCCCAATCCCATCACACAAACCAGCCTCCCATCCATTGACTCCGTCTACACTTCCCGCTGCCTCGGGGAGGGGAAAAGCAGCCGGGATAATTAAGGACCCCCCCCCCCCCACACACACACACCCCGGACATTCTCTCTTCCACCTTCTTCCGTTGGGGAAAAAGATACAAAAGTCTGAGGTCCCGTACCGACCGACTCAAGAACAGCTTCTTCCCTGCTGCTGTCAGACTTTTGAATGGACCCACCTCGCATTAAGCTGATCTTTCTCTACACCCTCACTGTGACTGTAACACTACATTCTGCACCCTCTCCTTTCCTTCTCTATGAATGGTATGCTTTGTATAGTGCGCAAGAAACAATACTTTTCGCTGTATCCCAGTGACAATAATAAATCAAATCAAATATTAAGCTGATCTTTCTCTACACCCTCGCTGTGACTGTAACACTACATTCTGCACCCTCTCCTTTCCTTCTCTATGAATGGTATGCTTTGTATAGTGCGCAAGAAACAATACTTTTCGCTGTATCCCAGTGACAATAATAAATCAAATCAAATATTAAGCTGATCTTTCTCTACACCCTCGCTGTGACTGTAACACTACATTCTGCACCCTCTCCTTTCCTTCTCTATGAATGGCATGCTTTTATAGTGTGCAAGAAACAATACTTTTCGCTGTGTGTTAATACACGTGATAATAATAAATCAAATATTAAGCTGATCTTTCTCTACACCCTCGCTGTGACTGTAACACTACATTCTGCACCCTCTCCTTTCCTTCTCTATGAATGGTATGCTTTTATAGTGTGCAAGAAACAATACTTTTCGCTGTGTGTTAATACACGTGACAATAATAAATCAAATATTAAGCTGATCTTTCTCTACACCCTCGCTGTGACTGTAACACTACATTCTGCACCCTCTCCTTTCCTTCTCTATGAGCGGTATGCTTTGTCTGTATAGCGCGCAAGAAACAATACTTTTCACTGTATCCCAGTGACAATAATAAATCAAATCAAATATTAAGCTGAACTTTCTCTACACCCTCGCTGTGAGTGTAACACTACATTCTGCACTCTCTTCTTTCCTTCTCTATGAATGGTATGCTTTCTATAGTGTGCAAGAAACAATACTTTTCATTGTGTGTTAATACATATGACAATAATAAATCAAATATTAAGCTGATCTTTCTCTACACCCTCGCTGTGACTGTAACACTACATTCTGCACCCTCTCCTTTCCTTCTCTATGAACGGTATGCTTTGTCTGTGCAGCGCGCAAGAAACAATACTTTTCACTGTATCCCAGTGACAATAATAAATCAAATCAAATATTAAGCTGATCTTTCTCTACACCCTCGCTGTGAGTGTAACACTACATTCTGCACTCTCTTCTTTCCTTCTCTATGAATGGTATGCTTTTATAGTGTGCAGGAAACAATACTTTTCGCTGTGTGTTAATACACGTGACAATAATAAATCAAATATTAAGCTGATCTTTCTCTACACCCTCGCTGTGACTGTAACACTACATTCTGCACCCTCTCCTTTCCTTCTCTATGAGCGGTATGCTTTGTCTGTACAGCACGCAAGAAACAATACTTTTCACTGTCTGTTTATACGTGTGACAATAATAAATCTACTCAGGGGACTGAGAGAGAGTGTGCGTGATTGAGAGAGAGAGACGGAGGGATGGACAGGCTGAGAGAGGGAGATGGTGAGGGGAGAGTGCGCGATGATCTGAGAGGCGGTTACGATATTTCGGCAGGTCTCGGGTACCTTGCTATCTCTCCCTTCCTTCATTTTGAGGTTGCCCTCCAGTAACAGCAGACGTACAGATTCTGGTCCAACTCCCACCATTGGGAGTGTTAGATCCAGGTAGGAAAACTCCTTCACGATCTGTGATCCAGGAACAAAACACAGGAAAGTTCAGGAATCATCAAAACACATCGTCCCGAACAGTATAACCCTCCCCGAACACCTCGATTAGATTCCAGTCTGTAACTCACTCCCGGGTATCTGTTATTCTGTATATAAACCACCCCGAACCCCTCGATTAGATTCCAGTCTGTAACTCACTCCCGGGTATCTGTTATTCTATATATAAACCACCCTGAACCCCTCGATTAGATTCCAGTCTGTAACTCACTCCCGGGTATCTGTTATTCTATATATAAACCACCCCAAACCCCTCGATTAGATTCCAGTCTGTAACTCACTCCCGGGTATCTGTTATTCTATATATAAACCACCCCGAACCCCTCGATTAGATTCCAGTCTGTAACTCACTCCCGGGTATCTGTTATTCTGTATATAAACCACCCCGAACCCCTCGATTAGATTCCAGTCTGTAACTCACTCCCGGGTATCTGTTATTCTATATATAAACCACCCCAAACCCCTCGATTAGATTCCAGTCTGTAACTCACTCCCGGGTATCTGTTATTCTGTATATAAACCACCCCGAACCCCTCGATTAGATTCCAGTCTGTAACTCACTCCCGGGTATCTGTTATTCTGTATATAAACCACCCCGAACCCCTCGATTAGATTCCAGTCTGTAACTCACTCCCGGGTATCTGTTATTCTGTATATAAACCACCCCGAACCCCTCGATTAGATTCCAGTCTGTAACTCACTCCCGGGTATCTGTTATTCTGTATATAAACCACCCCGAACCCCTCGATTAGATTCTAGTCTGTAACTCACTCCCGGGTATCTGTTATTCTGTATATAAACCCTCCCCGAACCCCTCGATTAGATTCCAGTCTGTAACTCACTCCCGGGTATCTGTTATTCTGTATATAAACCACCCCGAACCCCTCAATTAGATTCCAGTCTGTAACTCACTCCCGGGTATCTGTTATTCTGTATATAAACCACCCCGAACCCCTCGATTAGATTCCAGTCTGTAACTCACTCCCGGGTATCTGTTATTCTATATATAAACCACCCCGAAACCCTCGATTAGATTCCAGTCTGTAACTCACTCCTGGGTATCTGTCATTCTGTATATAAACCACCCCGAACCCCTCGATTAGATTCCAGTCTGTAACTCACTCCCGGGTATCTGTTATTCTGTATATAAACCACCCCGAACCCCTCAATTAGATTCCAGTCTGTAACTCACTCCCGGGTATCTGTTATTCTGTATATAAACCACCCCGAACCCCTCGATTAGATTCCAGTCTGTAACTCACTCCCGGGTATCTGTTATTCTGTATATAAACCACCCCGAACACCTCGATTAGATTCCAGTCTGTAACTCACTCCTGGATATCTGTTATTCTATATATAAACCACCCCGAACCCCTCGATTAGATTCCAGTCTGTAACTCACTCCCAGGTATCTGTTATTCTGTATATAAACCACCCCGAACCCCTCGATTAGATTCCAGTCTGTAACTCACTCCCGGGTATCTGTTATTCTATATATAAACCCCCCCGAACCCCTCGATTAGATTCCAGTCTGTAACTCACTCCCGGGTATCTGTTATTCTGTATATAAACCACCCCGAACCCCTCGATTAGATTCCAGTCTGTAACTCACTCCCGGGTATCTGTTATTCTGTATATAAACCACCCCGAACCCCTCGATTAGATTCCAGTCTGTAACTCACTCCCGGGTATCTGTTATTCTGTATATAAACCAGCCCGAACCCCTCGATTAGATTCCAGTCTGTAACACACTCCCGGGTATCTGTTATTCTGTATATAAACCACCCTGAACCCCTCGATGAGATTCCAGTCTGTAACTCACTCCTGGATATCTGTTATTCTGTATATAATAAAGCTCCTACTTTATCCACTTCGTCACTGCTAGTCTCGACGACTTCATAATGGCAAAATCGATTTGCGATCACTTCCAGCTTTTGGCGTTCATCGCGGATCTGCATCTGTGAATTAATTCTCCGGATGAAGTTCTCCACAATGATCAACTGTGAAAAAACGGGAATTTCTTCAGAATCAGTGTGTGTGGGACCCCAGTGAGAGTCAGTGTGTGTGGGAGCCGTACCCCAGTGAGAGTCAGTGTGTGTGTGGGACCCGTACCCCAGTGAGAGTCAGTGTGTGTGGGACCCGTACCCCAGTGAGAGTCAGTGTGTGTGGGAGCCGTACCCCAGTGAGAGTCAGTGTGTGTGGGACCCGTACCCCAGTGAGAGTCAGTGTGTGTGGGACCCGTACCCCAGTGAGAGTCAGTGTGTGTGTGGGACCTGTACCCCAGTGAGAGTCAGTGTGTGTGGGACCCGTACCCCAGTGAGAGTCAGTGTGTGTGGGACCCGTACCCCAGTGAGGGTCAGTGTGTGTGGGACCTGTACCCCAGTGAGAGTCAGTGTGTGTGTGGGACCCGTACCCCAGTGAGAGTCAGTGTGTGTGGAACCCCAGTGAGAGTCAGTGTGTGTGGGACCCGTATCCCAGTGAGAGTCAGTGTGTGTGGGACCCCAGTGAGAGTCAGTGTGTGTGGGACCTGTACCCCAGTGAGAGTCAGTGTGTGTGTGGGACCTGTACCCCAGTGAGAGTCAGTGTGTGTGTGGGACCTGTACCCCAGTGAGAGTCAGTGTGTGCGGGACCCGTACCCCAGTGAGAGTCAGTGTGTGTGGGACCCGTACCCCAGTGAGAGTCAGTGTGTGTGGGACCCGTACCCCAGTGAGAGTCAGTGTGTGTGGGACCCGTACCCCAGTGAGAGTCAGTGTGTGTGGGACCTGTACCCCAGTGAGAGTCAGTGTGTGTGGGACCCGTACCCCAGTGAGAGTCAGTGTGTGTGGGACCCCAGTGAGAGTCAGTGTGTGTGGGACCCGTACCCCAGTGAGAGTCAGTGTGTGTGGGACCCCAGTGAGAGTCAGTGTGTGTGGGACCCGTACCCCAGTGAGAGTCAGTGTGTGTGGAACCCCCTATCCCAGTGAGAGTCAGTGTGTGTGGGACCCCCTACCCCAGTGAGAGTCAGTGTGTGTGGGAGCCGTACCCCAGTGAGAGTCAGTGTGTGTGGGACCCGTACCCCAGTGAGAGTCAGTGTGTGTGGGAGCCGTACCACAGTGAGAGTCAGTGTGTGTGGGGCCCGTACCCCAGTGAGAGTCAGTGTGTGTGGGACCCGTACCCCAGTGAGAGTCAGTGTGTGTGGGACCCGTACCCCAGTGAGAGTCAGTGTGTGTGGGACCCGTACCCCAGTGAGAGTCAGTGTGTGTGGGACCCCGTACCCCAGTGAGAGTCAGTGTGTGTGGGACCCCAGTGAGAGTCAGTGTGTGTGGGACCCGTACCCCAGTGAGAGTCAGTGTGTGTGGGAGCCGTACCCCAGTGAGAGTCAGTGTGTGTGGGACCCGTACCCCAGTGAGAGTCAGTGTGTGTGGGACCCGTACCCCAGTGAGAGTCAGTGTGTGTGGGATCCGTACCCCAGTGAGAGTCAGTGTGTGTGGGAGCCGTACCCCAGTGAGTGTCAGTGTGTGTGGGACCCGTACCCCAGTGAGAGTCAGTGTGTGTGGGACCCGTACCCCAGTGAGAGTCAGTGTGTGTGGGACCCCAGTGAGAGTCAGTGTGTGTGGGACCCGTACCCCAGTGAGAGTCAGTGTGTGTGGGAGCCGTACCCCAGTGAGAGTCAGTGTGTGTGGGACCCGTACCCCAGTGAGAGTCAGTGTGTGTGGAACCCCTACCCCAGTGAGAGTCAGTGTGTGTGGGACGCGTACCCCAGTGAGAGTCAGTGTGTGTGGGAGCCGTACCCCAGTGAGAGTCAGTGTGTGTGGGAGCCGTACCCCAGTGAGAGTCAGTGTGTGTGTGGGACCCGTACCCCAGTGAGAGTCAGTGTGTGTGGGACCCGTACCCCAGTGAGAGTCAGTGTGTGTGGGAGCCCAGTGAGAGTCAGTGTGTGTGGGACCCGTACCCCAGTGAGAGTCAGTGTGTGTGGGACCCGTACCCCAGTGAGAGTCAGTGTGTGTGGGACCCGTACCCCAGTGAGAGTCAGTGTGTGTGGGAGCCCAGTGAGAGTCAGTGTGTGTGCGACCCGTACCCCAGTGAGAGTCAGTGTGTGTGGGACCCGTACCCCAGTGAGAGTCAGTGTGTGTGGGACCCGTACCCCAGTGAGAGTCAGTGTGTGTGGGACCCGTACCCCAGTGAGGGTCACTGTGTGTGGGACCCGTACCCCAGTGAGAGTCAGTGTGTGTGGGACCCGTACCCCAGTGAGAGTCAGTGTGTGTGGGACCCGTACCCCAGTGAGAGTCAGTGTGTGTGGGACCCGTACCCCAGTGAGAGTCAGTGTGTGTGTGGGACCCCGTACCCCAGTGAGAGTCAGTGTGTGTGGGAGCCGTACCCCAGTGAGAGTCAGTGTGTGTGGGACCCGTACCCCAGTGAGAGTCAGTGTGTGTGGGACCCGTACCCCAGTGAGAGTCAGTGTGTGTGGGACCCGTACCCCAGTGAGAGTCAGTGTGTGTGGGACCCCAGTGAGAGTCAGCGTGTGTGGGACCCCAGTGAGAGTCAGTGTGTGTGTGGGACCCGTACCCCAGTGAGAGTCAGTGTGTGTGGGACCCCAGTGAGAGTCAGTGTGTGTGGGACCCCAGTGAGAGTCAGTGTGTGTGGGACCCGTACCCCAGTGAGAGTCAGTGTGTGTGGGACCCCGTACCCCAGTGAGAGTCAGTGTGTGTGGGACCCCAGTGAGAGTCAGTGTGTGAGGGACCCGTACCCCAGTGAGAGTCAGTGTGTGTGGGACCCGTACCCCAGTGAGAGTCAGTGTGTGTGGGACCCCAGTGAGAGTCAGTGTGTGTGGGACCCGTACCCCAGTGAGAGTCAGTGTGTGTGGGACCCGTACCCCAGTGAGAGTCAGTGTGTGTGGGACCCATACCCCAGTGAGAGTCAGTGTGTGTGGGACCCGTACCCCAGTGAGAGTCAGTGTGTGTGGGACCCGTACCCCAGTGAGAGTCAGTGTGTGTGGGACCCGTACCCCAGTGAGTGTCAGTGTGTGTGGGACCCGTACCCCAGTGAGAGTCAGTGTGTGTGGGAGCCCAGTGAGAGTCAGTGTGTGTGGGAGCCGTACCCCAGTGAGAGTCAGTGTGTGTGGGACCCGTACCCCAGTGAGAGTCAGTGTGTGTGTGGGACCCCGTACCCCAGTGAGAGTCAGTGTGTGTGGGACCCGTACCCCAGTGAGAGTCAGTGTGTGTGTGGGACCCCGTACCCCAGTGAGAGTCACTGTGTGTGGGACCCGTACCCCAGTGAGAGTCAGTGTGTGTGGGACCCGTACCCCAGTGAGAGTCAGTGTGTGTGGGACCCGTACCCCAGTGAGAGTCAGTGTGTGTGGGACCCGTACCCCAGTGAGAGTCAGTGTGTGTGTGGGACCCCGTACCCCAGTGAGAGTCAGTGTGTGTGGGAGCCGTACCCCAGTGAGAGTCAGTGTGTGTGGGACCCGTACCCCAGTGAGAGTCAGTGTGTGTGGGACCCGTACCCCAGTGAGAGTCAGTGTGTGTGGGACCCCAGTGAGAGTCAGCGTGTGTGGGACCCCAGTGAGAGTCAGTGTGTGTGTGGGACCAGTTCCCCAGTGAGAGTCAGTGTGTGTGGGACCCCAGTGAGAGTCAGTGTGTGTGGGACCTGTACCCCAGTGAGAGTCAGTGTGTGTGTGGGACCTGTACCCCAGTGAGAGTCAGTGTGTGTGGGACCCCAGTGAGAGTCAGCGTGTGTGGGACCCCAGTGAGAGTCAGTGTGTGTGTGGGACCAGTTCCCCAGTGAGAGTCAGTGTGTGTGGGACCCCAGTGAGAGTCAGTGTGTGTGGGACCTGTACCCCAGTGAGAGTCAGTGTGTGTGTGGGACCTGTACCCCAGTGAGAGTCAGTGTGTGCGGGACCCGTACCCCCGTGAGAGTCAGTGTGTGTGGGACCCGTACCCCAGTGAGAGTCAGTGTGTGTGGGACCCGTACCCCAGTGAGAGTCAGTGTGTGTGGGACCCGTACCCCAGTGAGAGTCAGTGTGTGTGGGACCTGTACCCCAGTGAGAGTCAGTGTGTGTGGGACCCGTACCCCAGTGAGAGTCAGTGTGTGTGGGACCCCAGTGAGAATCAGTGTGTCTGGGACCCGTACCCCAGTGAGAGTCAGTGTGTGTGGGACCCCAGTGAGAGTCAGTGTGTGTGGGACCCGTACCCCAGTGAGAGTCAGTGTGTGTGGGACCCGTACTCCAGTGAGAGTCAGTGTGTGTGGGACCCGTACCCCAGTGAGAGTCAGTGTGTGTGGGACCCGTACCCCAGTGAGAGTCAGTGTGTGTGTGGGACCCGTACCCCAGTGAGAGTCAGTGTGTGTGGGACCCCCTACCCCAGTGAGAGTCAGTGTGTGTGGGACCCCAGTGAGAGTCCGTGTGTGTGTGGGACCCGTACCCCAGTGAGAGTCAGTGTGTGTGGGAGCCGTACCCCAGTGAGAGTCAGTGTGTGTGGGACCCGTACCCCAGTGAGAGTCAGTGTGTGTGGGACCCCAGTGAGAGTCAGTGTGTGTGGGACCCGTACCCCAGTGAGAGTCAGTGTGTGTGGGACCCCGTACCCCAGTGAGAGTCAGTGTGTGTGGGACCCCAGTGAGAGTCAGTGTGTGTGGGACCCGTACCCCAGTGAGAGTCAGTGTGTGTGGGACCCGTACCCCAGTGAGAGTCAGTGTGTGTGGGACCCCAGTGAGAGTCAGTGTGTGTGGGACCCGTACCCCAGTGAGAGTCAGTGTGTGTGGGACCCGTACCCCAGTGAGAGTCAGTGTGTGTGGGACCCATACCCCAGTGAGAGTCAGTGTGTGTGGGACCCGTACCCCAGTGAGAGTCAGTGTGTGTGGGACCCGTACCCCAGTGAGAGTCAGTGTGTGTGGGAGCCGTACCCCAGTGAGAGTCAGTGTGTGTGGGACCCGTACCCCAGTGAGAGTCAGTGTGTGTGGGACCCGTACCCCAGTGAGAGTCAGTGTGTGTGGGACCCGTACCCCAGTGAGAGTCAGTGTGTGTGTGGGACCCGTACCCCAGTGAGAGTCAGTGTGTGTGGGACCCGTACCCCAGTGAGAGTCAGTGTGTGTGTGGGACCCGTACCCCAGTGATAGTCAGTGTGTGTGGGAGTTGTACCCCAGTGAGACTCCGAAAGCATGAGCCCCCAGCCCTCCCCCTACCTCCCACCCCCTGTCTCCCCATCCCGCTGCGTGCCACTTGACCTCAGCGCCTTACAGTTGCGTACCCCTGTCAGTCCTGTGTACAGCACTGATTTCCAGCGAAGTGTACCAAACAGAACCCAGCACTGTGCTCCAAAAACGATCGGCAGCGTCCTTTCCCCTCTGGGTTTTTTTTTTGGACTTTTTTTTAATACATTGTTCGCTGGTTCATTCCTGTGCCAACAACCCCCACCACCACTGGGCCCCCTGTGCTGCAATTTCGCTCTCAATTTGCGCTGACTTTTGTTCTGTTGCTCACACACATTGCATCGTCTCAGTTTCGTCCCTCCGTCAGACCCAGCTTACCCCAGCTCAGTGCCAACTCTCACACTCGCTCCCCCCTCTGTTCAGACATCTATCCTTAGACGCGACCTTCAGCTTCCGAGGTGGCCAGGTCACCGACCACCGACCCCTGTCCCTCCACAACAGACACAATAGTTAAGAGTGAGGTGGTGTTGCCAGCGTTGGACTTGGGTAGGGGCGCTGAGAAGTCTCCCAGCCCCAGGATGAAGTCCAACCAGTTTATTTGGTAACACGAGCTTTTGGAGCACTGACCTTCCATCTGGTGGTTCCCAAAGGAGTGGCGTTCCGAGGAATGGAGCTCCCACATCAACCTGTCATTGGGAGACTTCTTAACTATTGCTAAGGAAGCCCCACCAATCCCTCTACTTTCTCAGAAGACTAAGGAAATTTGGCATGTCCGCTACGGACTCTCCCCAACTTTTACAGACGCCCCCATAGAAAGCATTCTCTCTGGGTTGTATCACAGCTCGGTCTGGGATCCTGCTCTGCCCAAGACCGCAAGGAACTACAAAAGGGGTGGTGAATGTAGCCCCCAATCCCATCACACAAACCAGCCTCCCATCCATTGACTCCGTCTACACTTCCCGCTGCCTCGGGAGGGGGGGAAAGCAGCCGGGATAATTAAGGACCCCCCCCCACACACACACACACCCCGGACATTCTCTCTCCCACCTTCTTCCGTCGGGGGAAAAAGATACAAAAGTCTGAGGTCCCGTACCGACCGACTCAAGAACAGCTTCTTCCCTGCTGCTGTCAGACTTTTGAATGGACCCACCTCGCATTAAGCTGATCTTTCTCTACACCCTCGCTGTGACTGTAACACTACATTCTGCACCCTCTCCTTTCCTTCTCTATGAGCGGTATGCTTTGTCTGTACAGCGCGCAAGAAACAATACTTTACACTGTATGTTAATACATGTGACAATAATAAATCAAATAAAATCTTTCAAGGACACTTCTGTTCTGCTGTTCATCACATCTGACCTTCTCTTCAGCTCTGACAAGGAGTCAAACTATTTAACATTTTCCCCCTCCTGAGGCGCATACAGGCCTGCTGCGTTTAGTATGTTTTTAAATCAAATTTGCAGTATTTTGCTTCTGTACGAGTGTACAGATATCTCCCTCAGAGAGAGAGACGGGACTGAGAGACACCAGTCAGTGTACAGATATCTCCCTCAGAGAGAGAGACGGGACTGAGAGACACCAGTCAGTGTACAGATATCTCCCTGAGAGAGAGAGAGGGGACTGAGAGACACCAGTCAGTGTACAGATATCTCCCTGAGAGAGAGAGGGGACTGAGAGACACCAGTCAGTGTACAGATATCTCCCTGAGAGATAGAGAGAGAGGACTGAGAGACACCAGTCAGTGTACAGATATCTCCCTGAGAGAGGGGGGACTGAGAGACACCAGTCAGTGTACAGATATCTCCCTGAGAGAGAGAGAGAGGGGACTGAGAGACACCAGTCAGTGTACAGATATCTCCCTGAGAGAGAGGGGGGACTGAGAGACACCAGTCAGTGTACAGATATCTCCCTGAGAGAGAGGGGACTGAGAGACACCAGTCAGTGTACAGATATCTCCCTGAGAGAGAGAGAGAGAGGACTGAGAGACACCAGTCAGTGTACAGATATCTCCCTGAGAGAGAGAGAGAGAGGGGACTGAGAGACACCAGTCAGTGTACAGATATCTCCCTGAGAGAGAGAGAGAGAGGGGACTGAGAGACACCAGTCAGTGGACAGATATCTCCCTGAGAGAGACAGAGAGAGGGGACTGAGAGACACCAGTAAGTGTACAGATATCTCCCTGAGAGAGAGAGAGAGAGAGGGGACTGAGAGACACCAGTCAGTGTACAGATATCTCCCTGAGAGAGAGAGAGGGGACTGAGAGACACCAGTCAGTGTACAGATATCTCCCTGAGAGAGAGAGAGAGAGGGGACTGAGTGACACCAGTCAGTGTACAGATATCTCCCTGAGAGAGAGAGGGGACTGAGAGACACCAGTCAGTGTACAGATATCTCCCTGAGAGAGAGAGGGGACTGAGAGACACCAGTCAGTGTACAGATATCTCCCTGAGAGAGAGAGAGAGAGAGGGGACTGAGAGACACCAGTCAGTGTACAGATATCTCCCTGAGAGAGACAGAGAGAGAGGGGGCTGAGAGATACCAGTCAGTGTACAGATATCTCCCTGAGAGAGAGAGAGAGGGGACTGAGAGACACCAGTCAGTGTACAGATATCTCCCTGAGAGAGAGAGAGGGGGCTGAGAGATACCAGTCAGTGTACAGATATCTCCCTGAGAGAGAGGGGACTGAGAGACACCAGTCAGTGTACAGATATCTCCCTGAGAGAGAGAGAGAGAGAGGGGACTGAGAGACACCAGTCAGTGTACAGATATCTCCCTGAGAGAGAGAGAGAGAGAGGGGACTGAGAGACACCAGTCAGTGTACAGATATCTCCCTGAGAGAGAGAGAGAGAGGGAACTGAGAGACACCAGTCAGTGTACAGACATCTCCCTGAGAGAGAGAGAGAGAGGACTGAGAGACACCAGTCAGTGTACAGATATCTCCCTGAGAGAGAGAGAGGGGGCTGAGAGATACCAGTCAGTGTACAGATATCTCCCTGAGAGAGAGGGGACTGAGAGACACCAGTCAGTGTACAGATATCTCCCTGAGAGAGAGAGAGAGAGGGGACTGAGAGACACCAGTCAGTGTACAGATATCTCCCTGAGAGAGAGAGAGAGAGGGGACTGAGAGACACCAGTCAGTGTACAGATATCTCCCTGAGAGAGAGAGAGAGAGACACCAGTCAGTGTACAGATATCTCCCTGAGAGAGAGAGGGAGGGGACTGAGAGACACCAGTCAGTGTACAGATATCTCCCTGAGAGAGAGGGGACTGAGAGACACCAGTCAGTGTACAGATATCTCCCTGAGAGAGAGAGAGAGGACTGAGAGACACCAGTCAGTGTACAGATATCTCCCTGAGAGAGAGAGAGGGGACTGAGGGACACCAGTCAGTGTACAGATATCTCCCTGAGAGAGAGGGGACTGAGAGACACCAGTCAGTGTACAGATATCTCCCTGAGAGAGAGAGAGAGGACTGAGAGACACCAGTCAGTGTACAGATATCTCCCTGAGAGAGAGGGGACTGAGAGACACCAGTCAGTGTACAGATATCTCCATGAGAGAGAGAGAGGGGACTGAGAGACACCAGTCAGTGTACAGATATCTCCCTGAGAGAGAGAGAGAGGGGGGACTGAGAGACACCAGTCAGTGTACAGATATCTCCCTGAGAGAGAGAGAGAGGACTGAGAGACACCAGTCAGTGTACAGATATCTCCCTGAGAGAGAGGGGGGGGACTGAGAGACACCAGTCAGTGTACGGATATCTCCCTGAGAGAGAGAGGGGACTGAGAGACACCAGTCAGTGTACAGATATCTCCCTGAGAGAGAGAGAGAGGGGACTGAGAGACACCAGTCAGTGTACGGATATCTCCCTGAGAGAGAGAGAGAGGGGACTGAGAGACACCAGTCAGTGTACAGATATCTCCCTGAGAGAGAGAGGGGACTGAGAGACACCAGTCAGTGTACAGATATCTCCCTGAGAGAGAGAGAGGGGACTGAGAGACACCAGTCAGTGTACAGATATCTCCCTGAGAGAGAGAGAGGACTGAGAGACACCAGTCAGTGTACAGATATCTCCCTGAGAGAGAGAGAGAGGGGACTGAGAGACACCAGTCAGTGTACAGATATCTCCCTGAGAGAGAGAGAGGGGACTGAGAGACACCAGTCAGTGTACAGATATCTCCCTGAGAGAGAGAGAGAGGGGACTGAGAGACACCAGTCAGTGTACAGATATCTCCCTGAGAGAGAGAGAGGGGACTGAGAGACACCAGTCAGTGTACAGATATCTCCCTGAGAGAGAGAGAGGGGACTGAGAGACACCAGTCAGTGTACAGATATCCCCCTGAGAGAGAGAGAGGGGACTGAGAGACACCAGTCAGTGTACAGATATCTCCCTGAGAGAGAGAGGACTGAGAGACACCAGTCAGTGTACAGATATCTCCCTGAGAGAGAGAGAGAGGGGACTGAGAGACACCAGTCAGTGTACAGATATCTCCCTGAGAGAGAGAGGACTGAGAGACACCAGTCAGTGTACAGATATCCCCCTGAGAGAGAGAGAGGGGACTGAGAGACACCAGTCAGTGTACAGATATCTCCCTGAGAGAGAAAGAGAGAGGGGACTGAGAGACACCAGTCAGTGTACAGATATCTCCCTGAGAGAGAGAGAGGGGACTGAGAGACACCAGTCAGTGTACAGATATCTCCCTGAGAGAGAGAGAGGGGACTGAGAGACACCAGTCAGTGTACAGATATCTCCCTGAGAGAGAGAGAGAGGGGACTGAGAGACACCAGTCAGTGTACAGATATCTCCCTGAGAGAGAGAGAGGGGACTGAGAGACACCAGTCAGTGTACAGATATCTCCCTGAGAGAGAGAGGGGGGACTGAGAGACACCAGTCAGTGTACAGATATCTCCCTGAGAGAGAAGGGTGGGGGACGGTTTGATGGCTGTTCCTTACCGTACTGTTGATGGTCTCCCTGGCGCCCGCCCCCTCTGTTCTCTTGAGAATGGCCTTGAGGAGCAGCGGATACTTGGTGAGCCTTTGGTGGGGTTTGACCAGCATGTCGTTCAGCCTCATCCTGTTGCTCTGTTTGTGCGTCTCTGCCCACTGTCCAGAGGAGAGAGAGAGAGCGCGTTAGTCCCAGCTCCAGCGGGCCTGCTGTATCGCTGTGGGCAGGCCCGAGCCTGAATTCACAGGCCCGATCCACCTCATAAGGCTCAGTGAGCCTAAATCTACAGGCCCGATTGGCCCCAATCCACTCCCTGGGTTTAGTGAGCCTAAATCTACAGGCCCGATTGGCCCCAATCCACTCCCTGGGTTTAGTGAGCCTAAATCTACAGGCCCGATTGGCCCCAATCCACTCCTTGGGTTTAGTGAGCCTAAATCTACAGGCCCGATTGGCCCCAATCCACTCCCTGGGTTTAGTGAGCCTAAATCTACAGGCCCAAATGGCCCCAATCCACTCCTTGGGTTTAGTGAGCCTAAATCTACAGGCCCGATTGGCCCCAATCCACTCCCTGGGTTTAGTGAGCCTAAATCTACAGGCCCGATTGGCCCCAATCCACTCCCTGGGGTCAGTGAGCCTAAATCTACAGGCCCGAATGGCCCCAATCCCCTCATAAGGATTAGTGAGCCTCAATCTACAGGCCTAAACTGCCCTAATTCCCTCCCGGGGGTTTAGTGAGCCCAAATCTACAGGTCCGATTGGCCCCAATCCCCTCCCTGGGGTTAGTGAGCCTAAATCTACAGGCCCGAATGGCCCCAATCCCCTCATAAGGCTAAATGAGCCTAAATCTACAGGCCCAAATGGCCCCAATCCCCTCATAAGGCTAAATGAGCCTAAATCTACAGGCCCAAATGGCCCCAATCCCCTCATAAGGATTAGTGAGCCTCAATCTACAGGCCTAAACTGCCCTAATTCCCTCCCGGGGGTTTAGTGAGCCCAAATCTACAGGCCTGATTGGCCCCAATCCCCTCCCAGGGGTCAGTGAGCCTAAATCTACAGGCCCAATTGGCCCCAATCCCCTCCCAGGGTCACTGAGCCTAAATCTACAGGCCTAAGTGGCCCCAATCCCCTCCTTGGGGTTAGTGAGCCCAAATCTACTGACCCAATTGGCCCCAATCCCCTCCCTGGGGTCAGTGAGCCTAAATCTACAGGCCCGAATGGCCCCAATCCCCTCATAAGGCTAAATGAGCCTAAATCTACAGGCCCAAATGGCCCCAATCCCCTCATAAGGCTAAATGAGCCTAAATCTACAGGCCCAAATGGCCCCAATCCCCTCATAAGGATTAGTGAGCCTAAATCTACAGGCCTGAATAGCCCCAATCCCCTCCCTGGGGTTAGTGAGCCTAAATCTACAGGCCCGAGTGGCCCCAATCCCCTCCCTGGGGTTCGTGAGCCTAAATCTACAGGCCCAAGTGGCCCCAATCCCCTCCCAGGGTCACTGAGCCTAAATCTACAGGCCCAAATGGCCCCAATCCCCTCATAAGGATTAGTGAGCCTAAATCTACAGGCCCAATTGGCCCCAATCCCCTCCCAGGGTCACTGAGCCTAAATCTACAGGCCTAAGTGGCCCCAATCCCCTCCTTGGGGTTAGTGAGCCCAAATCTACAGACCCAATTGGCCCCAATCCCCTCCCTGGGGTTAGTGAGCCTAAATCTACAGGCCCGAGTGGCCCCAATCCCCTCCCTGGGGTTCGTGAGCCTAAATCTACAGGCCCGAGTGGCCCCAATCCCCTCCCAGGGGTCAGTGAGCCTAAATCTACAGGCCGAAGTGGCCCCAATCCCCTCCCAGGGTCACTGAGCCTAAATCTACAGGCCCAAATGGCCCCAATCCCCTCATAAGGATTAGTGAGCCTAAATCTACAGGCCTAAATTGCCCTAATTCCCTCCCGGGGGTTTAGTGAGCCTACAGGCCCGATTGGCCCCAATCCCCTCCCAGGGGTCAGTAAGACTAAATCCACAGGACCAGGAGGCCCCGATTCCCACCCAGGGGGTCAATAAGCCTAAAGCTACAGGCCCAAATGACTGCAGTCCTCTTACTGAGGTGAACAGGCCTAAATCCGCAGGCCCAAGAGGCCTTGATTCCCTCTCAGAATCAATGAGCCTGAATCCACAGGCCCAACAGGACCTGATCTCCCCCTGAGGGTCCGTGAGCCTAAATCCACAGGCCCAAGTGGCTCCAATCCCTGCTCTGAGGTCAATAGACCTAAAAGCAAAAGCCACAAGGCCTCTGGGCCTGCTCCTTTCTCAGTGGCCGCTCACAGAGTAACAGGAAGATGGGTCAGAGGGGGGGGGATTGATCATCCGGGGGGGGTAAATCGTTCGCCAAGGGCCTGGTTAAAATGGCCGCCGGTGTCGGGCTTGCTGGCGGGTACTCACCCTGACGTACATGGCGAATAGTTTGTTGTTCTGCTGGGTGACGTGGGTATACTGCAGGCAGTGCGCCTCCGAGAGGCAGTAATGGATGTAGGCGTGGAACCGCTCTGGGAACTGTGGACGGGTTGGGGGGGGGAGACGGAGCAGAGGGAGAGAGAGAGAAGGTTCAGACAGTGTTAGCCATGTCCCAGTCCCTTACCTCACTGACCCCTCACCCTGTCTGTTCCTCAACTTATTCACGTGCCCCTGCTAAACCGTGACATCGCACGTGACTCCTGTACCCGTCTCTCTCTCCCCTGTCAGCTCCCATCACCACCCACCCCCCCCCCACGGCCAATTAGCCTAAATCCATAGGCCCGATTGGCCCTAATCCGCTCCCAGGATCAAAGAGCCTGAATCCACAGGCCTCATTGGCCTTAATCCGCTCCCAGGATCAAAGAGCCTGAATCCACAGGCCCCATTGGCCCTAATCCCCTTCCAGAGTCAATCAGCCTAAATTCACAGGCCTGATTGACTCTGGGAGGAGATTGGGGCCAATCAGGCCTGTGGATTCAGGCTGATTGACTCTAGAAGGATATTGGGGCCAATCAGCCTAAATCCACAGGCCTGATTGGCCCCAATCCCTTCCAGAGTCAATGAGCTTAAATCCACATGCCTGATTGGCCCTAATCCGCTCCCAGGATCAAAGAGCCTGAATCCACAGGCCTCATTGGCCCTAATCCGCTCCCAGGATCAAAGAGCCTGAATCCACAGGCCCCATTGGCCCTAATCCCCTTCCAGAGTCAATGAGCCTAAATCCACAGGCCTGATTGGCCCTAATCCGCTCCCAGCATCAAAGAGCCTGAATCCACAGGCCCCATTGGCCCTAATCCCCTTCCAGAGTCAATCAGCCTAAATTCACAGGCCTGATTGACTCTGGGAGGGGATTGGGGCCAATCAGGCCTGTGGATTCAGGCTGATTGACTCTAGAAGGGTATTGGGGCCAATCAGCCTAAATCCACAGGCCTGATTGGCCCCAATCCCCTCCCAGAGTCAATGAGCCTAAATCCACAGGCCTGATTGGCCCTAATCCCCTCCCAGAGTCAATGAGCCTAAATCCACAGGCCTGATTGGCCCCAATCCCCTCCCAGAGTCAATGAGCCTAAATCCACAGGCCTGATTGGCCCCAATCCCCTCCCAGAGTCAATGAGCCTAAATCCACAGGCCTGATTGGCCCTAATCCCCTCCCAGAGTCAATGAGCCTAAATCCACAGGCCTGATTGGCCCCAATCCCCTCCCAGAGTCAATGAGCCTAAATCCACAGGCCTGATTGGCCCTAATCCCCTCCCAGAGTCAATCAGCCTAAATCCACAGGCCTGATTGGCCCCAATCCCCTCCCAGAGTCAATGAGCCTAAATCCACAGGCCTGATTGGCCCTAATCCCCTCCCAGAGTCAATCAGCCTAAATCCACAGGCCTGATTGGCCCCAATCCCTTCCCAGAGTCAATGAGCTTAAATCCACAGGCCTGATTGGCCCTAATCCGCTCCCAGGATCAAAGAGCCTGAATCCACAGGCCTCATTGGTCCTAATCCGCTCCCAGGATCAAAGAGCCTGAATCCACAGGCCCCATTGGCCCTAATCCCCTTCCAGAGTCAATGAGCCTAAATCCACAGGCCTCATTGGCCCTCATCCCCTTCCAGAGTCAATCAGCCTAAATTCACAGGCCCAAGTGTCTACGGTCACCTCCCCGGGGTCAATGAACCAATATACGCAGGCCCGAACCCTCCATCCTTCACTCCGCCTCTTCGTGGGGAAGTGGGGTGGGTAGGTTGGTTGCCCGGGGGGTGGGGGTAGGCTGCGGCAGGGTTGGTGGGGGTGTGGATAGGTTGGGGGGGGTAGGTTGTTGCGGGGAGTTGTAGGTGGGCGGGTGCTCAGAAGGCCAGGGGTGAACAGACAGAGAGTTGTCGGGGGCTGGAGGAGGTTACAGAGATAGGGAGGGGGTGTAGGGGGCTGGAGGGGGTTACAGAGATAGGGAGGGGGTGTAGGGGGCTGGAGGGGGTTACAGAGATAGGGAGGGGGTGTAGGAGTGCTGGAGGAGGTTACAGAGATAGGGAGGGGGTGTAGGGGGGCTGGAGGAGGTTACAGAGATAGGGAGGGGGTGTAGGGGGCTGGAGGGGGTTACAGAGATAGGGAGGGGGTGTAGGGTGCTGGAGGGGGTTACAGAGATAGGGAGGGGGTGTAGGGGGCTGGAGGAGGTTACAGAGATAGTGAGGGGGTGTAGGGGGCTGGAGGGGGTTACAGAGATAGGGAGGGGGTGTAGGGGGGCTGGAGGAGGTTACAGAGATAGGGAGGGGGTGTAGGGGGGCTGGAGGGGGTTACAGAGATAGGGAGGGGGTGTAGGGGGGCTGGAGGGGGTTACAGAGATAGGGAGGGGGTGTAGGGGGGCTGGAGGAGGTTACAGAGATAGGGAGGGGGTGTAGGGGGGCTGGAGGGGGTTACAGAGATAGGGAGGGGGTGTAGGGGGGCTGGAGGGGGTTACAGAGATAGGGAGGGGGTGTAGGGGGGCTGGAGGAGGTTACAGAGATAGGGAGGGGGTGTAGGGGGGCTGGAGGGGGTTACAGAGATAGGGAGGGGGTGTAGGGGGGTTACAGAGATAGGGAGGGGGTTATATTCTTGTGAAGCCTCCCTCTGGACCCCTTCCAGAGATACTGAGGGGGGTGGGTTTGACCCCCTGCTCCAGACAGGGTGGGGGGGGGGCGGGGTCTGAGCAGGACCCTCCGAAGCCCATTCCCTGCTCCGGTTGTCTCCCCACAGGGGGCGCCAACCTCGCGTCTCCCTCCCTCGCTGGACCTGGGCTGGGAAAGCGAGAGGGAACCCCGAGCGAGGGGGGACCCCCCCGAGTCCCTCCGAGTCGCCGATTTCCCTCCACGTTGAGGAAATAGCCTCCGTCCCTCCAAGTCCCTCCTCTGACAGCCCGCCGATGCCCCCCCTCCTCTGACAGCCCGCCGATGCCCCCCCTCCTCTGACATCCCGCCGATGCCCCCCTCCTCTGACAGCCCACCGATGCCCCCCCTCCTCTGCCAGCCCGCCGATGCCCCCCTCCTCTGACAGCCCGCCGATGCCCCCCTCCTCTGACAGCCCACCGATGCCCCCCCTCCTCCTCTAACAGCCCACCGATGCCCCCCCTCCTCCTCTAACAGCCCACCGATGCCCCCCTCCTCCAAACCCTACACCGTTCCCCCAACAACACATCGGCAAGTTCACCCCTCCTCCCTCATCTCCCCCCTCCACCCCCCCCCTACAAACCCCCTCGGGGGCGGCCCTCACCGCCCGGAGCCCCTGGCACAGGGGCACGGGGTCCAGCGCCGACCCGGACCTCCGGCTCTCCTCCAGGACCGGGGACAGCACCTCCCGCCAGACGTTTCGGTGGATCCTGACGATTTCCTGGGTGTTGCTGAAAATGCGGCGGGGTTCCACCTGCAGAGGGGGGAGGGGGAGGGTGGTGGGGGGGGTGGTGGTGAGGGGGTGAGGGGTGTGGGGTTGGGTGGGGGAGAGAGACACAGAGCCAGGAAATTTGACCACAGAAGATCAACAAAATTCCAGGGTGGGGAAAAGGCCGTTCGTGCTGCCCCCCCCCCCCACTCCTCCCCACCTCCCCCCCCCCTCCCCACCACCCACCCTACCCTTCCGGGAACCGTATCCCCGCTATTCCCCATCCCATTCACGGATGCGTCCGCTTGAAACTCACCCCCCCCCGTCTCCGTTCCCACTCCCGGCAGCGAGTTCCCACCACCCACAAAATCGGCCTTTAAACCTTGCCCCCCCGCCCCCCCCGCACCTTAAACCTGTCCCCCCCCCCCCCCCACCCCAAGGAATTGACCCTGGGGGGGGGGAGAAAGCTTCTGACTCTCCACTCTGTCCCTCATCATCTTGTAGACTTCAGAACGGCGCAGTGGGTTAGCACCGCTGGCTCAGAGTGCCAGAGAGCCGGCTTCGATTCCCGGGTGGCGCAGTGCGTGAGCGCTGCTGTCTCACAGAGCCAGGGAACCCGGGTTCGATTCCCGGGGGGGGACACGGTGATACAGTGGGTTAGCACTGCTGTCTCACAGCGCCAGGGACCCAGGTTCGATTCCCCGGGGGGGGGGGGCACGGTGACACAGTGGGTTAGCACTGCTGTCTCACAGCGCCAGGGACCCGGGTTCGATTCCCCGGGGCGGGGGCATGGTGACACAGTGGGTTAGCACTGCTGTCTCACAGCGCCAGGGACCCGGGTTCGATTCCCCGGGGGGGGGGCACGGTGACACAGTGGGTTAGCACTGCTGTCTCACAGCGCCAGAGAGCCGGCTTCGATTCCCGGGTGGCGCAGTGCGTAAGCGCTGCTGTCTCACAGCGCCAGGGACCCGGGTTCGATTCCCGGCCTTGGGTCACTGTCTGTGTGGAGTCTGCACATTCTCCCCGTATCTGCGTGGGTTTCCTCCGGGTGCTCCGGTTTCCTCCCACAGTCCAAAGATGTGTAGGTTAGGGTGGATTGGCCGTGCTAAATTGCACTGTAGGTACACCCACGGCGCTGTTAGGGAGGGAGTCCCGGGATTGTTATTGGACATCAGTCAGTCCCCCGTGTGTGGTGTCTCTCTCCCTCTCTCTCTCAGGATATCACACACACACACACGGACGGTTAACTCACCTCCTGAAGGATGCCAGTAGACTGAAGGTTGAGAAGGCCCGAGATGAACAGCTGTGGGGGTGGGAGGAAGGCGAGAGATGGAGAAAGTGTCAGCGAAAGAAATCACAGAGACGCAGAGAGAAAGGATTCCCGTTCTGCCCAAAGCCCCACCCTCAGTGACACTAAAATACCCAAACTGTGTCTCCGTAGGCCCAGCATGGAGCCTGGGGCCTCTCCAGGCCTCCGCGTGTGGGCCTCATGGAGGTGGGTTGACCGAACGCAGGCCCGGAGTGAAGCCTGGGACTAAATTTCCCCTGTGTGTGTGGGCCTCACGGAGCAGGAGGAGGATTGACCGAACACAGGCCCGGAGTGGAGCCTGGGACTAAATTTCCCCTGCGTGTGGGCCTCAGTTCTCCCAGAATAGGATGAGGGTTGACCGAATACAGGCCTGGTATGGAGCCTGGGCCTCTCCACGCCCCTGCGTGTGGGCCTCATGGAGAGGGTTGACCGAACACAGGCCTAGGGTGAAGCCTGGGACTAAATTTCCCCTGTGTGTGGGCCTCACGGCGTAGGAGGAGTGTGGACTGGACACAGGCCCAGTGTGAAGCCTGGGACTAAATTTCCCCTGCGTGTGGGCCTCAGTTCTCCCAGAATAGGATGAGGGTTGACCGAATACAGGCCTGGTATGGAGCCTGGGGCCTCTCCAGGGCCCTGCGTGTGGGCCTCATGGAGAGGGTTGACCGAACACAGGCCTCGGGTGAAGCCTGGGACTAAATTTCCCCTGTGTGTGGGCCTCACGGCGTAGGAGGAGTGTGGACTGGACACAGGCCCAGTGTGAAGCCTGGGACTAAATTTCCCTCTGCGTGGGCCTTAGTTCCACACAGAGCAAGAGGTGGGTCAACCGAAGACAGGCCCAGAGTGAAGCCTGGGGCTAAATTTCCCCTGTGTGTGGGCCTCACAGAGCAGGAGGAGGGTTGGCCGAACACAGGCCTCAGTTACACACGGAGCAGGAGGTGAGTCCACCGAAGAC